>NC_061082.1:18936279-19095351 GCF_021917145.1 Hypomesus transpacificus | reverse complement strand
TACCAGAGCAGGACCAGTCGAGAGTCAGCGCTAGTCGTCACACATGGGACGCGGCTAACCTCCTCAGGTGAGTCCAGCCTAAACAGATGTTTGTATCCTACAAGACTGAACGCGAACGAACACAGAGAAAATGGACTAATGGAAGTAGAGAAATAATATAGACATGTAGTGAAAAGTTAGGTGAGGGAGTATTGTGATAGAAAATGAACAAAGATAAATACATTCAGTGGCAAGGTTTTTGCTAAGCGTTATTATTGATGTTGTATCACTTTTACACTCTTACAACTGCTGAATTGAATTATAGTTTTGAAGAGGTGCTTCCCCCGATGGTTTTCCGAGTCACTTGAAGTCTGCCAGTGGATGTGGGTATGGACTAGGTTGGAAATGTCTTGACAGCAGGCAGTTTGTGTGTTATGAAATGATGTAATCAGGGGTGAATTATTTAACAAACAAGTGTGCACCCATGCACAATGATGCCCAGAGTGCAAGACTTGCTCAGGCATGGAAGAGAGAGGAGACTTTTGAAAATGAGCTGGGCATGTACTAGCGGAGCACTTTCCTTGAACCCAAGGCCGTGACCACAACACAGAGTTTACAACTTGCGTCCCAATGTCCAGAGTGTACAGTCAGGTGTGCACATTCTTGACCGATAGGGAGATTGTAATCATAATAACACAGTAATCATGTGGCTGCACTGTATGTGAATATGTTCTTGAATTCAAGGATATGAGATTAGGAGGAAAGAGATGGAGAGTAAAAAGGGACTTGGTGCCGTGTGTGTGTGTGAGATGTACTTGTGTGTGTGTGTGTGTGCGCAGTGTGCAGTGTGACATAGAGAATGAGACTCTGCACCCTCCCATAGGAACAGTGTGGACGCATCTGTAGTCACAGACAGTTCCAGAGACTCTGTTTGTGAGCTGCATGAGAGGGTGTCTGACGCTGATTGTCGAGTGACAGCAGAACTGCATGACAAGGCAGATGTTACCGACAGCATGGAGGCAAACTCAGACACACTTTGTAATACTGTTGTCTCCTCTGACCTCATTTTCACAGACACTCATTTGCTACAATTTGTTTCACGCTGCATTTTTTTAAGATCTGTTTAATGGAAGGAAAGAAGTTTGACAACCCAGTGGTATCATTTCCCCAATCTTTTTGGAAAAAAAGTATATTCAGCATCTTTCTGTATGCCTAACCCTGTAAGACACTGTCACTTTTAGCTCTCAAAAAAACACATTTACTAATTATCTATTTTTTGAAAGACCACATGTATCCAATGGCATTGCAAGGCAAGACAATAGGACCCATTGGCTGTGTAAATGTGGTCCAAAAAATTGCAAATGTATTTTTTGGAGAGCTTAAAGTGACATTGTAAACCCGGTCTTACAGGGTTGAAGAATTGTCTTGCGTAGCTACAAGTTGTAGAGCTAACTCTATGATTACAGTAATTAATAGTTAATCTGTAATTCCCAAAAGAAATAACTGTTAAACTGTTGGATCACGCCCTTCATCATACCTGTCATTTACCACACAGGGAAATCCACTTGATTCTGACCCTAATCCCTTAATCCTACTGCTTTGATGGAATCACAAGACAATGATTATTTGGTGGGTTAGATCATGATTAGTTTAGCTCAGTGCACTCACAGACAGTACAGCCTCTGAACAGGGCTTTGTTTTAGCTCATGCTTGGTCTGAGAGATGTTTGTAAGCATGTGTTGACATGGATCAGCTTCATGCTGCAGTGAGTACATGAATCTTGAATGGAGGCTTAATCCTGTTGATCTCGTTGTGGCTGGACCACAAGCAGTCTTTAAAGCTATCACAGCCAACCCTACATCGCAATTATCGTCACTAATGAGCCCAAACTCACTATCAGGCTGCTTCCTAGGCTACAAAATCACTTCTGTTAATTTTCTGGTTCTGGGTGGTTGAATGGTTTCGTGGTCGGGTTGTGGTCCTGTTCCTTGAAGGTGAACCCAACCCCCTTCTCTGTGAGCAGGCTCTGTAGATCTCTCCCTGATCTTGAGTGATGGTCTCCCTGATCCCAGTGACTGCACACTGCAGGTGTTCTGACCGGGGGGGTTCAGGATGTCTCCTCTGACGCCGTGGTTATTAGGTTTGTCAGGTCATCCGTATTGCTCTGTTCACCTGTCACATCGCGTCGCATCAAGCCCCCACCGCACACCCACCGCACACGCCGAGCCCACACGAGCGACGGCGGTTTCGCTGTGCGCCAACGCACATCTCACACGCGTGCCTTGTTTCCTTCTCTCTGCTTGGATGTGACTTGGTTACCGTGAACCTGAAAACATCATCTTGAATGTGCGTCCATTTAAAACGCCGCTGTTTGTCCAAACTGAACTACAATGACTCATCAGGTGTGTGGGGCCCCTTTCGGGACTGGGAACGGCGCATGTCCCTGGAGACCTGGGATAACAGCCGCTGATGTGGCGAGTTCATAGCGTGGTGAAGTGTTCATTATGACCACTTTGTCGAACCTCTGTTAATGGATTCAGTGTCACAATGGGGACAGAAGGACCACAAGGTAGTAAAATGGTTGCGACTGCATTGCACGTTGAGAGGAGTGCGTCGTTGGGTCGTCCCACAACCCCCGCTGTCTCGGAGTGAGATGGATCGAGGCGCAGGGGCGGGTGATGGATCCATTTTCCAGCTCACTGTTTCACCGATTAGGCGCAATCAAATCCATCTCTTTCTGATTCCTTCTGTCAGGAGTTGAATCTGTCTTGTCCTATCGAGGCGTCTTAAAGAAGCAAGACTCCAGCTCTTCAGGATGGAACGGGTCAATCACTTCATTAGCACCTAAACACAGGACTGTGGTACATCTGATGACTGCTGTAATCCCCACTCTGAAACACCTCTGCCTTGTCCTCCACCTACCCTCTCTCTATCTCCCTCTCTGTGTCTCTCCCTGTGTCTCTCTCTGTATGTCTCTCCCTCTCTGTGTCTCTCTCTCTGTCTCTCTCTGTGTGTCTCTCCCTCTCTATCTATCTCCCTCTCTGTGTCTCTCTCTCTGTGTCTCTGTCTCAGGGGAGAAGGCTTACTGCTTGTGTCAGGTCATGGAAGTGTTTTAGGTGTCTCCTGAGCTCTGAACACTCACGTCCGGTTAGAAGTGTTCCTCCATACTAAGCCCTTTTAACTGGATGTCAACAGCAGAAATGGAGTCAGGTGGCTGAGCGGTTAGGGAGCGGGCTAGTCATCAGAAGGTTGCCAGTTCGATTCCCAGCCATGGCAAATGACTTTGTGTCCTTGGGCACTTCACCCTACTTGTCCCTGTACTTACTGTAAGTCGCTCTGGATAAGAGCGTCTGTTAAATGACTAAGGGTAAGGGTAAACACGAACTTGCTTCAAAGCTCCTGAAGGTGGCATTACTGCAGCCCTGTCATGAATGAGCTTACATGGAATCATCGGCTGAGGAAGCCTCTTTGCCCAGACCAATGACTACAGTAGACTATCCTTACAGTGAACTGTCCCTCCTAGAATTCACGCTGATCAGAAAACATTTTGAGCACTGTCAGTCTTGTGATGAAGGTGTCCCTTCATTTTTGGTATCTCCCAGAGAGCAGCGAGTCAATCAGGGTTTTCGAGTGGATTAAGGGAAATGCTTTGAAAAAACGGAGGTCAGTGAGACATTTTCAGACGGATGCTTAATTGGAAGGCAACGCTGTTTGCCTCTGAGGGGATCGTAAAGTGATTAACCGACTTCAGAGGAGAGAATCGAATTTGGACGCCGACCTCCGAGAGTAAATTGCCATCTGGTAAGAGATGACGGTGTAGTTGAAGCTTTCATTGGGTTGGTGGCAGGAACGACATGCTGCTAAATGCTCCTCATTCAGCTCCAGCTTGATGTGGGACTTCTGAAGCTTCCCGTGGTCGGACTGTACATCTTTTATTGATCAGTTGTGAGTCGTCCATTACCTCAAGTGACAGTAAACAACTGCTGTACAAGCAATAAGCTGTGCTATTTCTCCTGTTCATCATTTAACTTTTGTACACTTAACATGGTGCTTAGTATAAATGAGACCTCTTAATGTCAAACATTTTGTGAAACCTCGAGTGACAATTTACCGGGGAAGGTTAAGGCTCTTAAACTGACCCTGAACTCTCGGTTGTTAATTCTGTCAGAGCAGCCGAGCTCTCTCTCCATATGTGTCTGTGTGCTGTGAAAGGCCAGCTCCTGCTAAGGCCCTACATGCGTGGAGGTAGCTCCTTCAGATGCCCCGAGCGCCTACGACCCCTCTGTGCAGCCGTGTCATGGGCAGATGGGTATCTTCCAGCGGTGTCATCGTGCTCCTTACGTAAGAGAGGGAACGCTACGAGGCCTGGCCGGAAGACACTTATTGTCACACTCTGATTCCTCTGTGGCCATCTCTGCCGTCCCTGTACAGACCAGGAATACTGATGCTTACAGACAGGGGGGGGGGGGGGGGAGCCCAGCGGTGACTAGTGAGGGCCTGAGGAAGTGGGCTTTGAGCGGGCAGGACCACGGCACTGTGAGACCGTACTGACACCAGCAGTACGGTCAGTACGAGAGCTGCTGTGAACGTCTGTTAGCATGCTCACCTCTCCCTCCTCCTAACCCCGCCGAGCGCCAGAGCGTCGGGTAAGGGCTTTACTCGGGTCAACTTTCGATGTGCAGCGCTGCAGTGTTACCGATGTGTTTTCTAAACAAAGTGCGTGCGTGTGTGTGCGAGCATGCGTGGTTTATGGAGGGATCAGATGTCAATCCTTTTCATCTTTAAATGGAACTGATTGAGGAGATTCAAACTCCTCCTCGCCCCCTGTCATTCCCGTCTAAAGTGGTGCCCTGGGTCACGGAGTCACACATGGGCACCAACACACACACGCTTGTATGGATAGAGTTCCCCTCATGAAAAATTCATAAGTTTAGACACTTATGAATTCCCACATGGGTTTCTCAATCTTGGAGCCCGATGACCTGAAAACGTATACTGCAGACAACCGCAAAAGCTTCAAATAAGCTAATTGAAGTGCATCTTTGATCCTGTGCTTTGAAAGGAGTGGGAGTCGTGTGTGAGATGCAGGTTGACTTAAATAAGGCTGCAGCTGAAAAGCTGCTCCACTCACAAGCACCAGCTGGGAATCTCAGCTGGGAGGTTTTACATAACCTGTGATGACCATGTCGATGAAGAGAACGCCACAGGAAGAATTTGACACGTAGACTCAGACAATACAGCAAAAATATGCACGTATTCATGTATTTATTTGCATGTATTATTACAATGAACAATACAGTAGCTTACAGTGATGTTACTCTTCACCTTGCATCAATACCACGACATAACATGAGCTGTTGTGTCATTGTATTGCATATATTTTAGAATAGAATTTTTTTCGATGACTAATAATACTAATAGTATGATATCTGTGTTAAATTTGTGTAATAATGTATGATTGTTATATTAATTAAGTGTGTTGATTTTGTTTCTGTGCAGAAGTATCGTGAGTGCATGGCTGGGCTACTGGCCCCTCCTTATGGTGTGATGGAGAACGCCCCCAGTATTGACAGTGAGTATCTAGGAACCAGGGCCCCTGGACTAACCCTAACCCCCAGTATTGACAGTGAGTATCTAGGAACCAGGACCCCTTGACTTACCCTAAGCCCCAGTATTGACAGTGAGTATTTAGGAACCAGGCCCCCTGGACTAACCCTAACCCCCAGTATTGACAGTGAGTATCTAGGAACCAGGACCCCTGGACTAACCCTAACCCCCAGTATTGACAGTGAGTATCTAGGAACCAGGACCCCTGGACTAACCCTAACCCCCAGTATTGACAGTGAGTATCTAGGAACCAGGCCCCCTCGACTAACCCTAACCCCCAGTATTGACAGTGAGTATCTAGGAACCAGGCCCCCTGGACTAACCCTAACCCCCAGTATTGACAGTGAGTATCTAGGAACCAGGCCCCCTGGACTAACCCTAACCCCCAGTATTGACAGTGAGTATCTAGGCACCAGGGCCCCTGGACTAACCCTAACCCCCAGTATTGACAGTGAGTATCTAGGCACCAAGGCCCCTGGACTAACCCTAACCCCCAGTATTGACAGTGAGTATCTAGGCACCAGGACCCCTGGACTAACCCTAACCCCCAGTATTGACAGTGAGTATCTAGGAACCAGCGGCCCCTGGACTAACCCTAACCCCCAGTATTGACAGTGAGTATCTAGGAACCAGCGGCCCCTGGACTAACCCTAACCCCCAGTATTGACAGTGAGTATCTAGGAACCAGGGCCCCTGGACTAACCCTAACCCCCAGTATTGACAGTGAGTATCTAGGAACCAGGGCCCCTGGACTAACCCTAACCCCCAGTATTGACAGTGAGTATCTAGGAACCAGCGGCCCCTGGACTAACCCTAACCCCCAGTATTGACAGTGAGTATCTAGGAACCAGCGGCCCCTGGACTAACCCTAACCCCCAGTATTGACAGTGAGTATCTAGGAACCAGGGCCCCTGGACTAACCCTAACCCCCAGTATTGACAGTGAGTATCTAGGAACCAGCGGCCCCTGGACTAACCCTAACCCCCAGTATTGACAGTGAGTATCTAGGAACCAGCGGCCCCTGGACTAACCCTAACCCCCAGTATTGACAGTGAGTATCTAGGCACCAAGGCCCCTGGACTAACCCTTACCCCCAGTATTGACAGTGAGTATCTAGGCACCAAGGCCCCTGGACTAACCCTAACCCCCAGTATTGACAGTGAGTATCTAGGCACCAGGACCCCTGGACTAACCCTAACCCCCAGTATTGACAGTGAGTATCTAGGCACCAGGACCCCTGGACTAACCCTAACCCCCAGTATTGACAGTGAGTATCTAGGCACCAAGGCCCCTGGACTAACCCTAACCCCCAGTATTGACAGTGAGTATCTAGGCACCAGGGCCCCCTGGACTAACCCTAACCCCCAGTATTGACAGTGAGTATCTAGGCACCAGGGCCCCCTGGACTAACCCTAACCCCCAGTATTGACAGTGAGTATCTAGGCACCAGGGCCCAGCAACTAGACAGCACTTGGCATGGGCCCAGTCTTATGATCGCATGATTTAAAATGCAGTCAGACGTCTTTGACCTTTAACCTAAAGGTCGCCCCTATTATTCCTCAACCTGTATATATAAAGTCATTTATTGTGTTGCCATATTTGCTTTTGGTCATAACAGCTATTTGAAAGTCAGATCTAAAATAGGGGAGTATTTTTACTGGAGATAAGGCTGTTCAAGGGAAGGTTAGTAGGCGTGCAGTTTTTTGGTCTTTCCTGTTGGGTGTTTTCTGTGCTTCAGCTCCCAGTCAGAACCACACCCTTCTGACTGGACGATCCTCCTTCCTCCCTGACAGCGTGATACGATCAGCTTCTCAGATCTCCTGCAAGATTACAGGAGACAGATGTTTCAGTCCTTATTTAATATCTGCTTGTTTGCTTGTATTTACGGAGCAGTTGCCTCAGACTGACATCTGTTGTGTTTCAAAGTGCTCGGCCTGTCTGAAAATGTATATGTAGGGGATTTGATCTGTGTGCAGAACAAATGTGTTTTCCCTCAGTTAAATAAGAATAAACTTCCTTTTCTTTCCCACAGCGATGCCAGACAAAGAGAATATCAGCAACAATTCCTTTGGTTCCATCTCCAAACATCTAAACAAGGTACAATCATACTGACAGTTCAATCCATTCTCATTCAACGACAGGATTTTCGACAACACTTTACATTAAGGTTAAACTAACTACAATGTAACTGTATAGCGATACCAATAGTAACAACATTGTAGTTACATAAAAACTTCTAAACAGTTACACTTATTTAGTGTTCAGTGGTTGTTCACACATTACATCAATTAATCATGTGTTTTCTAAGGGTAGGTGGATGTTGATATGACTTGTTTTGGTAACACAACATCCCCTTAGTAATAACCTACATCTCTTACACATAATGCCTTTTGATCACATTGCAGCTCTCATGTACCAATGTTGTTACTATGGGTATTGATTGATGTGTAGTCACAGTGGTAGTTATGGTAACCTTGATGTAGAGTGTTGCCGTATCTTCAGCGGTAGATGTTGTCCTGCCTGAACTGAGGGTGTGAACGGCAGAGACGGACAGTGCGGGGGGAAGGACGCTTGTTTCGCCCGCGCTGACGTCCTTCCTGCCCTACCAGCTTCCTCTTCTGTCACCCCCCTCCTCTCGAGACGCTCTGAAGAAGCGTGGAATGCAGTTTGTTGAAAGTTTGTCTGAATGTAAACAAAGCTTCGGTGGAGAGCGTCTCGTTTCCGTCCTCAGTGGTTCCTGTCCCGCCTCGCCCCCCCCCCGTCATCTTCTAGCCTCCACAGTGATAACAGCTCTGCCCATGACAACCAGTCTGATTTATATAGCTGCGTGCTTTGTTCCCCTGGACAGAGTGTTTTCCAACAAGCAGATGCAGAGCCAAAACACGTCTATAAATATCTGCAAACACAACACACTTCACATCTTCAGCAAAATACAAATGATGTACGGTCTGCTTGTGGTCACTAAATATAGATTAAATGCTCACAGTATTTTCAACAGGCTCAACATGACATTTGTTCTTGTTATGAAATGTATCAAATATGGCCTTTGTTTTTACCTTGGGGTTCCAATCGACATATGAATTAAAAAAAGCACTGAATCCTGCCTGTACACAAACAGAAAGGAACCATTCACTGTCATGCATTAATCATGAGAACTCCAAGCCCTTACAGCAACGTGTGTTGGGTGCATTTCCAGTAACCAGTAACCCATAATGAGTTCAGATGACCAGTGATGCGTGAGGAATTCATCTTCTAGTCACACAGCAGCCCTCTGCACACACTACACATGCACCCTGATGTCAGCTCGCATCCGTTCACGAGACATCTTCATCATGCCTCGTGTGGTCAGCCAGAATCCATAGATACCCCACACTCAGGGCATAGAATGGAGGAAAAAAAGCCTGTTTAAAGAATCATCGAATTGATTGCTTGTCCTCTAAGTACTGTTCATGGCGGCGTGGGAGATTGCAAGTGGTGAGGCAGAGAGTAGAGAGGGTTCAGAGTAGTGATTATGGCCTAGCATGACGTCCACACCAGCCTCCTCTTAGTCCTTCTTACTGTTATCTGTTTGTTGCCCTAATGAGTGCAGGATGCAGCCTAGTTAATTGTCTTTCCTCTAGGTTAAGTCTTCATTAAGTAGTGGAAGTAAACAATGACTAATAACAGGTCCTCTAGCTCCTGTGATGAAGCGGTGTACAAGCGCGCCATGACATCCGGGAGCAGAGAGGATGGGTGTCGCTCAGTGGTAGAGCATGTGACGCCAGATCAAAAGGTCGGAGGTTTACATCCCCCTCTTTTATGTCGCGTTGGATAAAAGCGTTTGCCAAATGAACACATGATTTGATTGTTTTTCGTTAACATGAACGGCGAGCCCATCGCTGTGTAGTAGCAGAGGAGTGCTGTCTGGAGGACAGCTGTTATAGCAGGCCAGAACAGAACGAGTGGAGGTTGTTAAGGATGTGCCGTAACAATGGGCCTAATGTCGGTCATCACAGTGAATCTGTCGAATGTGCAGTCGTCATCGTTTACAACTGGGGCTATTATCCCTGTCCCCGCCTCTCATCACTGTCCTGTCCTTCTCCATGTCACCCTCCTCCCCTCTCATCTCTGTCCTATCCTTCTCCATGTCACCTTCCTCCCCTCTCATCTCTGTCCTGTGCTTCTCCAAGCTGTGTTTTTTCGGTTCCTTATTTTCCATCACTGTGTCACTGTCGTGTCATTTCATTTACAGAAATCATTCAGTGAAAGCCCAGCCAAACCCGGCCCTAAATCCTTTTCTCAGGTAGTGTAGCCCATCCCATCTGTCTAGACCTGTCACTTGTCCAGACCAGTATAGTCTGTCTGCATGATGCTACAACACTGCCATGTGGTCATGGCCGTCCCGGTCCTCCACTTCCTGTTCACACCCTCCCTGCGCTCCGTACTTCCTGTCTCTCTCCAGGTGCCGTCTGAGAAAATCCTGCGGGCGGGGAAGGTCCTTCGCAACGCCATCCTCTCCCGAGCGCCCCACATGATCAGAGACAGGAAGTATCACCTCAAGACAAACAGGTCAGTCTGACGCCGGACACCCACTCACCTCCCAGCAGGGTGTGTGTGCCTCTGTGTGTGTGCCTCTGTGTGTGTGTGTATCTTGAGTGTTTCTGAGCCCCTCTCCCTGGCTGTCCTGCAGCCGGTGCTGTGTAGGGATCGAGCTGGTGGACTGGCAGATGCAGGAGAGCTGCTTGGTCCACTCCCGGCCTCAGGCGGTGGGGATGTGGCAGGTCCTGCTGGAGGAAGGCGTGCTCAACCACGGTGAGACGGCGTGTGTGCGCACACACTGGAGTCTTGTAACGCGTGTGCGTGTTCGAGAGTGTGTACGTGCGTGTGACCGCGCTCTCATACGCCATCCCGTCCTTTCCTGAATCCCCCCCCCCCCCCCCCGTAGTTGACCAGGAGCTCCACTTCCAGGACAAGTACCTGTTCTACCGTTTCCTCGACGACGAGCAGGAGGGCGCGGCCCCGCCCAGCCAGGAGGAGATGAAGGAGAGCGACGAGGAGCTGAAGGACACCATGCTCCTCCTCTCCCAGATCGGACCCGACGCCCACATGAGGATGATCCTGAGGAAACTGTAAGGACGGATCCCAAAGATCGCCCCCTGCTGGCCTGGTGGGAATAATCCCCAGGCGAGGCATGTTGGCTGTGTGACTGAAGTTGTCTTGATGTGATTGTAATGAGGCCAAACTGGTTCCTGTTGCTTGTTGTGCAGTCCGGGGGAGAGGACGGAAGACGATCTGGAGATCATCTACGAGGAGCTTCTGCATATAAAGGCCTTGTCTCACCTGTCTACCACTGTGAGTGAGCCGCTCAACACTGCACCAGGACTGGCTCTGGGATAACCCTAGCATCACTTAATAACGACAGTCGTTTTTTGTATTGTTTCTGATGAATGTACATCGATGAATTATGGTTCTTGCCCGTTTTTGTCGTTTCCGGAATGTTCTGTGTGTAACAGGGGTGGGGAAGGGTGGGTATAGCTCGGCGGTTGGAGCAATCACAAGGTCACAGGGTCAATTGCTTTGGACAAAAATGTTTCTGCTAAAGAAAGAAAGCGAACCAGTCGTTTGTCTCGCTCTTCTTGGCCAGGTGAAGAGGGAGCTGGCAGGAGTGCTGATCTTCGAGTCCCACGCCAAAGCAGGAACCGTGTGTGAGTACGGCCTTCGCGGCTGAACATCAGCTGACTTCATCAAAGTCTCACAGTCAGGCAGCATTGTTGATGGTTTAATGAACGCATTATACACCCTGGGAGAATGACAAAGGCCAGATTAGGATGCTGTAACTGCGCCTGATCCTTTGTGTGTCTCCGTTTCTGAGAGTCATAAATGGCCCGGGTGATTTTTCTGGGTGATTCTTGTTGTTGTTGTTGTTTGGGGGTTGTCGGCCGCTTCACAGATCAGTCAGTGCTGTTGTTCCTCGTGTCACCCAGTGTTTAACCAGGGGGAGGAGGGGGCGTCCTGGTACATCATCCTAAAGGGTTCCGTCAACGTCGTCATCTATGGGAAGGTAAACAACGGCTGTCCAGCTTTCCTGTAACACAATCCATTTGATCCGATTCATTTCTCCACACGTACTTCATTTAGTAATACATAAAAATAAATACAAATAAATGGATGATTCAGCTGCTGATGTGAACGGCAGGATTGGACGAAACTCAGATAATGGATCGCTTCAAGCATATCATTGGCCACGCTCGCACAAGCCCGGTCAGTGACATTGTCTCCTCCCTGGGACCCAGGGGGTGGTCTGCAGCCTGCGGGAGGGGGACGACTTTGGGAAGCTGGCCCTGGTCAACGACTCGCCCCGCGCAGCCTCCATCGTCCTGCGAGAGGATAACTGTCACTTCCTGAGAGTGGATAAGGAGGACTTCAACAGGATACTGAGGGTGAGTGTGTGTTTGTGTGTGTGTGTGTGTGTGCCCAGCGCCGTACGCGCTCTCGAATGCCACTTCTCTCTAGAAACACCCACGCGCTCGCACAGAAACACACGCGCTCGCACAGAAACACACGGGCTCACACTGAAACACACGCGCGCCGCACCAATCACACCTCTCACTCCACCGAGATGAGAAAGGTCGAACACACACAGCAAGATGAATTCAAATCCACAAGGTGTGACATTCAAGGAGAATGAAAAAGGCCTTCGTTTCCCTCTGCTGGTGAGAGTGCATCATTACAGTCACTTAGGTGGCGCTGCTAATACCGCTTCCATTCAGCTCACATACAGTATTCGGTCTACTGCGCTGTGGCTCAATGATCGACATTGTTGTCATGTGGATGTATATTTGCCTTAGAGGGCCAGGCCAGCTCTTAGCATTCTTTCCTCAATCTTCTTGATCCTTGTGCCATTGTCCAGCCCTGCCTCTCTGGGCCCTGATTTGGCCCTGCGCCCGCATGACTGTGCGCAGCAGCTGATGGTTATCTGTGTGATCCAGGGCAACAGCTCGGCCTTTTGAGGTGTCCTCATCCAGGGTAAATCTCCTGTGGTCTGGGTGGGTGAGGCTGGATGAGGCTGGGTGAGGCTGGATGAGGCTGGATGAGGCTGGGTGAGGCTGGGTGAGGCTGGGAGAGGCTGGGTGAGGCTGGATGAGGCTGGATGAGAGGCTGGGTGAGGCTGGGTGAGGCTGGATGAGGCTGGGTGGGAGGCTGGGTGAGGCTGGATGAGGCTGGATGAGGCTGGGTGAGGCTGGATGAGGCTGGGTGAGGCTGGTTGAGGCTTTGTGAGGCTGGGTGAGGCTGGGTGAGGCTGGATGAGGCTAGGTGGGACGCAGACTGACTGCTGATCCTGCTGCCTGGGCGTGTCAGTGGGACAGAGGCACTAATCCCGCCTGCTCACCAGACTGATGTAATGCTGCCCTGCATGTGAGCGAGTCGGGGCAGGCCAGGCTCAGACAGACGTGCCTGTGAGCTTGTGTTTGCGGTCCACTGTGCCTGTGAGGTTGTGTTTGCGGTCCACTGTGCCTGTGAGGTTGTGTTTGCGGTGCACTGTGCCTGTGAGGTTGTGTTTGCGGTGCACTCTGCCTGTGAGCTTGTGTTTGCGGTGCACTGTGCCTGTGAGGTTGTGTTTGCGGTCCACTGTGCCTGTGAGGTTGTGTTTGCGGTCCACTGTGCCTGTGAGCTTGTGTTTGCGGTGCACTCTGCCTGTGAGCTTGTGTTTGCGGTCCACTGTGCCTGTGAGCTTGTGTTTGCGGTGCACTGTGCCTGTGAGTTGTGTTTGCGGTCCACTGTGCCTGTGAGCTTGTGTTTGCGGTGCACTGTGCCTGTGAGGTTGTGTTTGCGGTGCACTGTGCCTGTGAGCTTGTGTTTGCGGTGCACTGTGCCTGTGAGCTTGTGTTTGCGGTCCACTGTGCCTGTGAGGTTGTGTTTGCGGTCCACTCTGCCTGTGAGGTTGTGTTTGCGGTGCACTGTGCCTGTGAGGTTGTGTTTGCGGTGCACTCTGCCTGTGAGGTTGTGTTTGCGGTGCACTGTGCCTGTGAGGTTGTGTTTGCGGTGCACTGTGCCTGTGAGGTTGTGTTTGCGGTGCACTGTGCCTGGTGTTATCCAGTGCTCTACAGTAGCCAGGTCTCTGAGAGAAGTGAGGTGCAGGTGAACAGGAGCTAATGTCTTTGTTTGTCGTGATAAAACCGTAGTGTGACGCTCGCAACAAGTTTCTGGGTTTTGCCTTGTGTGTATGCATGCGTGTTCATGTGTGTGTGTGTGTGTCTGTGTGTGTGTGGGTGTGTGTGTGTGTCTACAGGACGTGGAGGCCAACACAGTGCGTCTGCAGGAGCATGAACTGGACGTGCTGGTCTTGGAGAAGAGCCCCAGCAGCAGCTGCTCCACCCAGGGCTCCACCTCCACCCACTACAAGTACTACACCCCCTCCACCTCCACCCACTACAAGTACTACACCCCCTCCACCTCCACCCACTACAAGTACTACACCCCCTCCACTTCCACCCACTACAAGTACTACACCCCCTCCACCTCCACCCACTACAAGTACTACACCCCCTCCACCTCCACCCACTACAAGTACTACACCCCCTCCACCTCCACCCACTACAAGTACTACACCCCCTCCACCTCCATCCTCTCCAAGCACAGGCAGACACAGTCGTGGCCCTGGTGACCCTGGAGAGCTGGGACACCTGCAGGTCACAGTCTCACTGACTGACTGCCTTTGTCTCTGTCTCTGTCTCTGTCACACACACACACACACACACACACACACACACACACACACACACACACACACAGGGAGAGTTCTTTTCATGCTTTTCATAACCAATCACAACGCTGGAGGCATCATGTTGATTCTCCAACTGGAGTGGCTATCCCTCTCTCCCTCCTTCTCCTCTCTCCCTCCTTCTCCTCTCTCCCTCCTTCTCCCCACTTTCCTTCTCCTCTTTCTCCTTCAATCCCTCTGTCCTCTGAAGAACTATGTTACCCAGCCCCCTTAATTTTCATCAAGGACAAGACCCCTGGGACAGTGGCTGTGGTTGTTATCAACTCATTCAAGTGGCACAGCCCACTCAGAGTGATAGCCGTGTGGTAGTTATCGAACGGTGTCCTGTGCTCGTTTCAGATACACCGTGATGTCAGGAACTCCAGAGAAGATTCTGGAGCACTTCCTTGAGATGATGCGTGTGGACACTCAGTTCTCAGAGTCAGGTATGTTTGTTCTGTCCTCCATCTCTCCTCGAAAACCATCAAGTGTTTCTTCCATCGAGGCTGCTCATGGATCAGGGTCTGACTGACGAGCTCTGGTGTTTAGACAGCCTGTCTGTCCTCTCTGTACAGTGTGCTCTGTGCTGCTGGGCTGTTGGTTCATGAGTGTGAGTGTGTGTGTGTGTGTGTGTGTGTGTGTGTGGCAGGCCCAGCTTCACAGAGCTAATGTGATTAGGCCTGGTTGTGTGAACAGGCGGACTGAGGCACCTGGCCTCATATGTTGTCAGGGCTGGGGAGAGGGCTGGGGAGAGGGCTGGAGAGAGGGCTAGGGAGAGGGCTGGAGAGAGGGCTGGAGAGAGGGCTGGAGAGAGGGATGGAGAGAGGGCTGGAGAGAGGGCTAGGGAGAGGGCTGGAGAGAGGGCTGGAGAGAGGGCTGGAGAGAGGGCTGGAGAGAGGGCTGGAGAGAGGGCTGGGGAGAGGGCTGGGGAGAGGGATGGGGAGAGGGCTGGGGAGAGGGCTGGAGAGAGGGCTGGGGCTGGAGGCCAGTAAGGCCTGGCGATCTTTTCATCTGCTCCGACTCTCACATCACAGGTGTTTCTCTCTCTCTCCCCCCATGTCTCTATCCGTCTCTCTCATTTACCCTCTCATCCTCTCTCTTTGTATCTCTCTCCCTTTCCTTTCTGTCTCGCTCTCCCCTCTCATCCTTTCTGTCCACCTCTCTCTCTCATGTTCCTTCCCATCCTCTCTCCCTCCTCTCTCTCCCTCCTCCCTCTGCCTCTCTCTCCCCCTCCACCCTCTAATTCTCTCTCTCTCCCTCCTCTCTCCCCACCACAGACCCAGCGTTGGATGATTTTGTGCTCATGCACTGTGTGTTCATCCCCAACAGCCAGCTGTGTCCCGTACTCATGGCCCAATATCCTTTGAGTTTGGTCCTGCGCACGCGCACACACACACATCCTGTATACACTTACACACACATGTACACACGACCCCCCCACAAAACTATCCGCCACACGGACGTTTGGTCCCTTTAACTGCCCTGCAGCTACCATGCGGAGGCGTCTCAGGGCTCGGAGCAGGAGAGGATGGACTACAGCCTGAATAACAAGCGGCGGGTCATCAGGCTGGTCCTGCATTGGGCCTCTGAGCACGGAGACCATCTCCTGGAGGAGGAGGCCTCCCTCGCCTTCCTTGAGGTCACTACCACACACACACACGCTCGCATTCACACACATCTACACACACACTCAGTTTGGTCGGTCATACAAACACACACGCTCACTCACTCGCCTTCCGGGAGGTCACCACTCCACACTCAGTCTGGTCTGACAGACACGTGTGATGTGATGAGGAAGGTCTTCGTCCAGAGTGTTTTCCTACCCACTGTGTTTCTCAGGAGCTCCTGGCTGCTGTGGCTGAAGACGCCAAGGTGATGCCTGCCCTGAAGGATCAGCTTCCGGAGCTGGAGAAGACCGTAAAACACAAGTACGTGCTCGTCAGCAGGGGCAGTGTGTTCCACTGTCCTCTGTGGGTTAGAGAAAGAGCGTTGAGGTTGTGTCCTGCTTTGCTTGACGTCCGTTCTTAATAGCATGGTGTGAACTGTGCGAAAACTTTGAAAGAGAAGACGTGGTTACCTTGGCGGCAGCTTGCGCTAATCTGCGTTTTGTCTTCCAGCTTTGACGATGCCAAATCTTCTCAAAAGGTAAGTCAACAGCCTGGTTCAGTCTCCCCCGAGGTCTCACACGCACCGGCGCTGTGTTTGCTGCTGGTGAATCAGAGCGCCGTCTGTCCTGTTGCAGCATAAAGTCCTCCTGAGGCAGTTCAGCATGGGAGACGAGAAGCTGCAGAAACGACAAGCCATCAAGAGTCATGATGAGAGTAAGTACCTGGCTGCTTACACTCCCCCGCACCTGGCTGGGAACGGAGACCTGACCACTGACAGTGCTTCCAGGGCTCTGGCATGTCTTAGGGAAGTCAGCATGCACCTGTGTACAGCACTGTGGGCTCTAGTCATGAAGCAGCTCAGAGCTGCTTTTGGGTGGATCTGTATTACAGCTGGCTGGGCCCTGATTCTGGATCAGACCTCAAACGCTCAGACTTTTGATAAACAAAGTAGATCTAGGTCCTGCTTTCTGCCCTCCCTCTCTCTGCCCTCCCTCCCTCCCTCTCTCTGCCCTCCCTCCCTCCTTCTCTCCCTCCCAGCTCACAGCCCTGTGTGTGCCCTCTCCTCTGCCTCCAGTCCTCTTCAAGGTCTACTGCAGCGACCACACCTACACCACCATCCGAGTTCCCGTGGCCGCCTCGGTCAGGGAGGTCACCAGCGCCGTGGCCGACAAGCTGGGGTCAGCGGAGGACCTCCTGCTGGTCAGCCTCAGTTCGGCCGGAGGTGAGAACCACCACAGCCACACGCTAATCAAAGACAGGAGACGCCACGGCGGCTTTTCCACCCCTACCTCTGTATTTACAGAAAGCCCCTGGTGCTACTGCGCTCGTTAGCCAACCGGTTGATTTATTGGGAATCGATGGGCTTCTTTGCTGCAGGGCTTGTGTCCTTTGGACGGCCGGTGTGTGTTCATGTATGGGCGATGGACCGCAGGAGGGGAAGCACAGGGCAAAAATGCAATATTGCTGTTCTGGCTCCAACTCATTAGATTCTACACTGGCCTGTTGTTGCCATTGACTGGTACTTGCTGTTGGGATGTTCCACTGTGTGTGCCAGCCTGTACTAGTTCACCTCTCGTGTCCCCTGCTTGACCCACGCCTCCCTTCCACCAGTGGACCGGCAATAAATCAGTGTTGGAACCTCGTTTCGGAGTTTGCAATCACACAACTCATAAATCACAGGTGTATAGATGGGATTTATAGAGTCTGCTAGAGATTCTACAGGGGGTGGAGTATGACAGGGGCCTGACCTGATAACATGACTGAGTGTCGTGGCAACACCAGGCAGTAAAACACACCCTAGCCAAGTCCTGACACCAGTTGTCTGATGTTTTGGTCCCCCAGATAAAACCATTCTGAAGCCCAACGATATTTCTGTCTTCTCAACTCTCAGCATCAACGGACGTCTGTTTGTCTGCCTCAGGGATCAACTGGACTCACTGGTGCGTGGAAACCCCTAAGAAAAACACATTAGCCGACGAGTTCAGCCAGCGTAAAAACATGCATTCAGACTGATCCAACATACTCCCCCTGGCCTTGTGTCCAAGCTGTGAATCTCTTCAGGCACTTCCTGAAACTTTGCACACACACGCTAGTTCTTTTCATTCACATTTCTATCTGAAGTTGCTGGCTTGATGTTAGCAGGTATGCATGCCATACATAGACTTATCTTCAGCATTATTTGGCTGTGAAAGGCGTTTTGTGCTGGCCTGATATGTGAGTAAGATGCCGGTGTGTGTATGTACCCTGACCTCTGTTCCAGACCCCCCTCCTGGAGCAGGAGGGGCCGTCGACAGGAACCACGGGTAGCTTCGAGCTCATGAGCTCCAAAGATCTGGCCTATCACATGACCGTGTACGACTGGGAGCTCTTCAACTGCATGCATGAGGTACCATGACAACAAGACGGCATGAGATACACCATACAACTATCTACTCCCTTCAGGATAGATAGCAGCTCATCATTATTCTGCTGCATTTTCTATATGCACTATTTGTACATTGCTTTGGATACAAGTATCTAATCTACCAGCTCCGTGGTAAAGCATTTGACTGAAGATTACGAGGTGGCAGTTTCTAATCTCCTCCTTTACATCACTTTGGATGAACTAATCTGCTATTAATGAATACTTTATTATTGTTATTATTATTATCATACACAGCTACTCTGTGTATAGTTATGCTTGTGCACTCTCTGTGAACAGTTTCATAGCCGTATTGTCTGTGCTGCAGCATGAGTTGATCTACCACACGTTCGGGAGGCAGAACTTCAAGAAGACCACGGCCAACCTGGACCTGTTCCTGCGCCGCTTCAACGAGCTGCAGATGTGGGTGATCACCGAGGTGTGTCTGTGTGGTCAGCTGAGCAAGCGCGTCCAGCTGCTCAAGAAGTTCATCAAGATCGCCTCGCAGTGAGTCGCCGTTTCCCCCCGGACGCCGCGGCGTTCCCGCCCCCCCGAACACCCTGTCACACCCTACACTCATGTTCAATCCTCACCCGGGCACATTGAAGCCTTTCAAGAAAGGGCATTGACACTTCTAAATACAGGGCATGATTTAGGTTGGGCAATTTAGTTGAGATGAGAAGATGGCTAGGTTTCAGTGCTGGCCTCCCATTGCTTATTATAGTCATATGTCACTGAGGGCTAAATCACGGGTCTATTTCTGTCTCAGCTGCAAGGAGTACAGGAACCTGAATTCCTTCTTCGCCATCGTGATGGGAATGAGCAATCCAGCCGTGAGCAGACTGAACCAGACCTGGGAGGTGGGTGTCAATTTGAAGCACCTGCTCCAGATTATAGAGATTTCATCTGTCTGTTAGGATTCAAGTCCCCCCTTTTATCTGTGTTGTCAGAAACTTCCCAGCAAATTCAAGAAGTTTTACGGGGAATTTGAAAGCTTGATGGTGAGTCGAATTGACGGACGGAGCCTCCCTCCTTCTCAACCCCGGACTCGTTCCCTGGTCGCGCCGCGCCGGGTCCTCCGCCGGATCCTCCGCTTCCAAATATTGAATCGAAACTCGACATTCTCAGGGTGTCATGTGTCACTGACGAATGGATGGATGGCACAGCCAACCGCCTTGACCGTGACTGTGATGTGTCCACTTTACACGGAGCTGGGAGATCTCAGAACAGTGTGACTGTTTCCACAGGACCCGTCCAGGAACCATCGGGCCTACCGTCTGACCGTGGCCAAGCTGCAGCCGCCCGTCATCCCCTTCATGCCTCTGCTGATCAAAGGTCAGAGGCCAATCAGACGGCCCAGCACGGACCACAGCCTCCATCTTGTCTTCTCACACACGCACACTCGCTCACGCCCTTAACGTCACGCTTGGCAGAGAGGAATGCCCAGGTCGACCCACCTGTTGATGTATACTGGCTGAACAGGTTTGGCGGTCGGTCAGTCTAAGATGACGTACAAGGCTTGCTCAGGAAGATTGGCTGAGGCTATCATGCAAGGACCAAGAGAATATGGATATTTGATGCATTAAGATTTAAAGATCATGGGGTTCTGAATATCCATGCTGAATATAAGCGGTGTATTATATGGCTTATTGACATATTGTTTTTATCTTTCCAGACATGACATTTACACATGAGGGCAACAAAACGTTCATCGACAGTTTAGTCAATTACGAGAAAATGGTGAGGCTTTAAATGAGATATCGATTTTGATACTGGATTGCCTTTGATCATCATGGCAACGTGTGCTTACTTAATAATTGTTGTTTGTTTTGCAGCGCATGATTGCCAACACAGTAAGGATAGTGAGATACTGCAGGAGCCAATCGTTCAGTAAGTATACATGTCCATTTATTAAAGTTGCATAACGATCTTTTGATTCCTGGGTGGTCAAATGTTGAAACATCTTCATCTTTTCCTTCCTATTCTTCGTACATTTTACATGTTTACATTTTATTGATTTATTAAACACTTTTATCCAGTGGCATAAAAGATGTGCATATAGAAAGTACCACTTTAAAATCAAGGATCAGAAGTACAAAGTTCTACAGATAGTTGGTGGTCAAGAATTGGTCTGTATTTACCAGGCAAAGCACTGTACAAACTAACCACATCTCAGCTAAAATAAACAACAAGAATGAGTAATGTCCTCCTTCTGATTGGTCTTCTGATTGGTCTCTCTGTTCCCGCAGTCGGGGACGCTTCTCAGGCCAACAAACACCACCCAGAGGTTCGGAGGTACGTCCGCCAGCTGAATGTGATCGACAACCAAAGGACTTTGTCCCAGCTGTCTCACAGACTGGAGCCTCGCAGGACCTGAGACAGGCAGACAAGCAGACAGTTAGACAGACAGACAGGCAGGCAGGTAGGACCTGAGACAGACAGACAGACAGACAGACAGGCAGACAGACAGACCGGCTGTCAGCCAGGCTGCACACTCCACAGCATCAACATGCCAGCTTCATATGATCTGTATCATACAGACACGTGTGTCCTACACTTCTGATACCTGCTCTATGGATCTCCTCATCACACACATGTAATATTGTAGGTGCCATGTCCTATGCTGTTGCTAGGGGTGATTCTTCCCTGATGTAAACTCTGTCTGTTTCTCCTGTTGGTATTTGTGTATTCAGCTTTCACCAATGAGCAGCAATATCGACTGTTCAAAATATCCAAGTACTTTTTACCAACCCCTACACAAATAACAACCTGTGACGCCAGTGATCTTTTGTAAAGCCATTAGGTTATTGTATCATAACGCTTTAAGTTTGAGATACTCTGGGGGAAATTCTCTGACTCTTGTAACGCTTAAATTCTTGTAAAACCCAGATTTTCAGTTGTGGTTTTGTATCTTTGTTTTGTATATCAGATTATATTTATAAATATTTCCTTTTGTGGTGTTTATTACACGTTTGTAAAGTGAATACATATTTATTTTGAACTTGGCATGCAATGTTTCAGTATGTTGGGTTGATCACTGTAAGCACATGTCCTCTTCTAAAGTAGTTGAGGCACAGTAAACATTTGCAAGATTTTTACCCATGTTTATTCTGTAAATATAAAAAAACTGTTAAATGCATTTGCATCTTATTCTTAATATCTTCACAAATATCATAACTTCATTGTGTTGTCTGGTCAAATGAGCATCCCAGTAGATTAGAATATCTTTCAAGTACAATTACAATGATAAGCATGAACATTTATTTATAACAGAAATGTTCAATATTTAATGTATTCGCTATATTTAAACATTACTGCTTAAAATACAAAATCCCATCTCCATAGAATAGTTTGTAATAAATAATTGTCCTATACGTTATCTACAGTATTTCTGCATGTCAGTTTGGCAGCATCATGGGTGTACCAAGTACGGCCGGTGAGAGGAGCCGTTGTCATCAGAATTTACGTTCGAAATAGAAAATAAGAGCCGGCAGCTCATGAACGCTGCTGTCTGGGCAAAGGAAGAAGTTGGACAACTCTTGCAATCTGACTGGAGTGGGACAATCTCAAACGTCACAGTTATTGAGTTCCGGGAAATTGGCAGTTGTGTTACAGCAAGTCTGATTACCGGTGTCGGCGCTGCCAATTTGGCAACCACTTGGATTCGTCAAACTAGACTAAACTTAGAAACTTGGAAAACTTAATTTACTTGAAAATAAATCTACCAGGTATGTATATCATAACAACACCATACACGATTTATAGCTAGTGTTGCACCATCACTTACTGTAACTAACCATATACGGGAATGTGTTTCAATGAAACTAAAGTCAACCACTAGGCTATAGTAAATTTCGCGTACAGACAAGATCAGTCATATACAGGACAGGACGTTCCTCGTCTGTTGATTTGCCCTGTGCATGTGACTACATATGGTCAGATTGTTTAAGACTTCCATTGCATGAACGCTTCAATAAGACTTTCAAGTTAGAAAAGTTAAGCGCGCCAGTAGCCCACAGTGAGGAAGGAGTGTCATTGAGGAATAGGGTCTCTCTCTTGCTCCTAAAATAACGCTATTTTATATTCAGTTTTTTGGTTCAAACCAGAAAGTCTACAATGCTTGTAATGTGGTCTCCAAAGTTTCTTAGAGTCATTATTATATGCCGTTCGTTCTATTAAATTAATTCCTCGATTAAAGATAGTTGAAAAATAGTTGTTTGGAATAGAGTAAACTGACAAATATGGGAATCTTCAGAAGTCTGGGAAACCCCCAAAACACTTGACCCGTCAACCGATTATTTATCTCAAACCGCTTAGGCATCTGCGTGTGTGCTTTTACAGCGTGAAACATTAGGCCAATACAGTAGCTCTTGTGTCCCCAAAATGATTCTGCAGATTATGTAATTATTTTCCCCGGGGTTTGCCCTTGAGAACTTGCAGTGTTCTGGCGCTGCACGTCTTCGTTGATCTATGGAATTATAGCCCTACCCTTACCACTGGTTAAAACTGGTTAGCATGATTAGGCAATACAATGCCGTGATTTACCAACTACAATAACCATTTAATTTATTCCTCACTGAGTTCAGCCTGAACCAAAGATCTTTTTTTTAATTTTTTTTTACTGTACATCTGTTTAATACCACATTGTCGGCAGTACACCGTGAAAATCAATGCAGTGTTCTAGAGTCTTCTGCAGTATGTTTACTATTGAGTGTAAACTGGGAGACAGCAGCACGTGAGTGCTACCTCATCCCAGTAACACTGGATTCTTGAGTGGGCTCTGAATCTGTCTGCCATGCCTGTGTGCTGAGCAGATTGGTGTGAAGCTAAGTATAGCATGAATAGCAGTAAATCATCAGAAAGCATTGGCTCCCCTCTGTGACAATGGAGTCATTTCCTGCTGTGCTGGATAGCAAGCCTGGTCTCAGCCCAGGTAGAACCCTTTTAAAAGCTATAATTGCTTAGCACTAAATGGAAACTTATGAACAATAACAGAGCTACAATTTCCTGTAATGAGGGGATTATTTCTTTGCAAGATCCATATATGTTGTTATGTACAAACAAAAGAAAATGCTAATTGGCTTGGTGTGGGCACTAGTGTAGGCTTGCTGTTCCTAACCCCACATACAGTACACAAATGCACTTTAATTGATATACATTAGAGGGATGTTCTTTGTGTGCCGAGCATTGAGAATGTCTGTTCTCCTCGATCTGAAACTTCAAAATATAACAGTTCCAAATATAATTAAATGTATATCATTAAATCCATGGGAGCCTAGAGATTGCCTACAGTATTGTGTCTCTCTGTTGTGTATGCTGCGATTGGCTCTCTCAATGTCGAGCCTTACATGAACGGTCCCTCTCTAGGCTGTGCTAGAATAGTCGAAGGCTTTGGCCACGTGTGTTTTGTGATCACAGCGATGGGGTAATGCTTGCTGTGGATGCCATAGTCCTTATACAAGCCGAAATAAGGCACCGGACCACTCACTGCTTACTGGCAGCGGTGACTGCCTTGGCCTATAACCGAGACAGGCTCAGGAACGGCCCTTAAATCAATGGGCTGAGAAGGGTTTGGTGGTGTCACTGTGCACAGACATAGCTAACGACAGCGCGGGCCTCGCGGTGGTGGTGCTGCCGTCCAGCCTTGTTGTCACCCTCTCAGGCGGAGACTGCTGTTTCAGTGTGGGGCCCCCTCTGATGGGCTCTCTTTCATCTCAAGGATTTGAAACAAGCCTTGTTTGTCAAGAGGACCAAGACTGATTAGATCACTGATTTTTCACTCTTGTAGTTTTTTTTGTATGTATTTTCTTCTTCCCTCTGCCTTTTTCCCCCACACCTGGCCCCTCCAGCCCTCTCCCTCTCCCTCTCTCTCTCTCTCTCTCTCTCTCTCTCTGTTCTGCGGCCGACCAGGAGTTGGGGCTGAGTGCCATTATGAGATGTCGTCTCTCAGTGCCTCCTTCGTGCAAATCAAGTTTGATGACATCCACTTCTACGAGAACTGTGGCGGCGGCAGTTTCGGGAGCGTGTACCGAGCGAGGTGGATCTCCCAGGACAAAGAGGTGGCGGTGAAGAAACTACTCAAGATAGAGCATGAGGTAGGAGTTGTAATTGCACAGGCTTTTCATATACTTTTTAATTGTCGGTATAGTAATCATTTTAATTGCGCCCCCATTTAGAGGGTTGTAGTGACTTTTACAGCCATCAGTCATAGTAATTATACTCCCCCTAGCTTTGTGAACACTGCTGTGCCTACAGTATGTTTTAAAAGAAAGATTATTACCAAATGAGGGATTGTATTAGACCCAATTAAACTAGGGAGACTTTGTCTAGAAATTACTTTGAAGTGATAGCCTCATTGTCTGAAGACAAAACGAAACATCATAAAAATCTGGTATTCAGTTTCATATTCAGGCCTGTGACAACATACTCGGAACGGGGGTCCATTTTCAAAAAGTGTTCAAAAGTTCAGTGATATGCTTACAACTTCTGTCAAGTGCAGAAAGCCTCGCTTGATGGAAAATGTCTCACTCGTTTCTTAATTACACTGATCATCGTGCCTCATAGTATTTGGTGACAATCTAATGAAGTCATTTCAGTGGAGGCTGGTGTATCCTTCTTCTGCCATGCTACGGTGAAAATGGTCGAGATGTCGTTCGCCGTAACCAAGAGAACTGTTGGATTTTGTCTCGTCAACATGGTTGTTTTCTTTCTCTTCTCCCTCCCGAAGGCTGAAATCCTCAGTGTGCTAAGCCACCGAAACATCATCCAGTTTTATGGGGCGATTCTTGAGGCCCCCAACTATGGCATTGTCACAGGTACGTTAAACCCTCCCCCTGTCTAGGTTGTTATAGTAACCAGGCCAAATACCTTCTTTGCAACCAGTTGAACATACGGCCGTCAGTGAAAACAGGATCCAGGCGTCAGCTCCGTGTTCACTTCACAGCAATGTTGTTTGCTTAGCATTGAATGGAGCCGAGGTCTCTGCCCCTGCATTAGCACATGGCCTGCTGGTCTGCTGGTTCAGGAAGCAAACACGGGGGCCTTGGATGTCCATGTTCATGGGTGAAATCATTGTTTTCATAACAATGGCGTTTCTGCGTCCGGTTTTAGAGATATCGATAAAGGATATTTACTGACCAAAAAACTATTGTCGGTTTGGGAAAATGCTTTAGGTTTTGTGGTGCTCCTAGTTCATTGATGTAAGGAATGTGTTCTTGCATGCGCGCTGACTGTCACGTGGAAGTCTGCGAATAGCTCTTATTTGTGTGATGGATGAAGTGTTTTTTGTCAGTGAGCATAGAAAGATCTATTTATTATTTTATTACTATTAGATATATTTTTTTTTTGTGGATATTTCATAAAATCATAGAGTTCTAAAATAAGTTTTGTATAGTCTCTGTGGATTTTTAACAGAATATTATTTCTCCCGTTTTTCCCCATTAACATGAGAGAGCAAGAGACAGTTACAGAAAAGCAAAACAGTTTTTTTCTGGGGACTCTTGTGCTCTGCCGGGTCTCCAACATGAATGTCTTTGGATCTCTGTTCTCCTTTTTTGGGCAGGCTTAAGAATCGGTGTCTCTCCGCTTCCATAGGGCTCAGTTGTGGCCTGTCCTGAGGTCATTTCTAAAGGGAGGTCCTCCAGTCCATGTTCAGCCAGTGAGCTTTTGAGAAGTCCTTCAGATCGGAAAATGCAGCCGCAGTGATATAGGACAACACGGTTACAGGAAAATATCGGACATCATTTATTGAGACAAAGCTTCTGGAGGGAAACTGACCAGCTCCTTTGAATGCATGACTTACTCGTCTGAGTCTGGACTGTTGTTCTGCACAGCTGCAGATCTGATGTTTGTCCCAGACTGTATATAATAACAACCTGATATGATTTTTTAATATAATCGCAGAGCTCTGAAACTGCGTAGGGACTCCCCTGCAGTCTGGCACTGCTGGTTGCCAAGGAGCACCTGTCTCTATGTATCAAAGCAGAATCTAATTAGCACTATATAAAGTGAATATGTTTATGGCCATTCTGACCGTGCCATATTCACATTCATCAGCTCAGTTATACATTCCCTCTTTCCTGTCATACATCAGGCGACGCAGTCTCGGCTTCTTAACAAACAATATCTATCAAGGGAAATCGGCTTGGTTTGGCTCACATGGCGTATATACCCGTCTATAGCTTCACTCGCTTCGCATCCCATAAACCCAGAGGTATTCTCTCTGTCGTTGACTCAACATGTGAATCTTTTTACTGTGTTTACTCGAGTGACCTGCACCTCCAGGTATCCCTTTATATTCACAGACAGACTGAGTGGACTGTGGGATTGGGAGTTTATGCAACACGCAACAGGAAGTTGAATCATCAATGGGATTTACCATTGTACAAAGTACAGAGATAAAAGTGCTTTCGGATATTCCAGCTTTGTAGCCAGCGGGTGTAAAACAGGAGTCTTATTATGTTTCTTTTAAAAGACCATGCTATTCCACGACCATATATCAGTCCTTAGGGTCAAAAGAGCACAAGCTGTCAAAATCAAATCTTAATATAAATGTGGTAATATTTCTACTGTATACTGATATTTTCTATACTTGCAATCTGCAAAGCAATAATCCGATCAGTCAGGTAGCCTAATGACTTTATAACAGAGCATGTTCATTCAATAGCAGCCCTATTTCCTTTCATTAAAGTATGTTCCTGTTTGTCCTTCTACCCTGTATTGGTTGAGGACACTGGAGTTAATGCAGCCCAAACATTAGACTCCCTCTAGTCTAGCTAACATCGGATAGGGTTCGTTTTAGCCATTTGTCTTGCAAAGTCGGGCACTCCTCACTTGATAAACTGAGCCTGTGTCTCATGTCTGTCTGAAAGCCTTAGTCTCCTGCCAGTGAAGCGTAGGACAGACTGAACTGTGGTGAAAGTCAGGCCCCGTCGCTAAGCAGCGCACACGTGTAAGCAGGTTCTGTATGCAGTGCACACGTGTAAGCAGGTTCTGCATGCAGTGCACACGTGTAAGCAGGTTCTGTATGCAGTGCACGCGTGTCAAGGTGCTTCGGAGAGATGCGCGTGTGATCTCCAGAGTTAGTGGCTCATCTGAGTGGTCCTGCAGACAGCACCCACTGCTGTGGCTGCTGAAAGCCCTGCTCGGTTTGAGCAAACAGAGTTTGACGGACGTTGACGGTTTTAATGACCTTGTCCTGTCAAGTCGGGGAGGAACTGGTACTCTCAGTGTAAGCTGTGGGAGTCGGTCTGATAAACAAGCTCATTCCCACCGACAGGTCAACGGCTGAACCAGACGATGCTCTCTGTTTGCACAAAGCTCTGCCCAGAAGATGAGCCCTTTTGATGACAGGTTTGCTCTGTAGATTCATGCTGAGTAGTATACACTGTGTAAGTATGGCCTGTTTGTTTACAGAGTATGCGAGTGGGGGGTCCCTCTATGACTATCTGTCCAGTGACCAGAGCGAGGAGATGGACATGGATCAGGCCATGACGTGGGCTATGGAGATCGCTAAAGGTACGGTTCATTTCTGTTGGGAGAATGAATAGATATTCATAATGACACAATCACAGTAGGTGTATCAGAATGTGTGAGTCTGCACATCATAATGCTGCTGAACGTGTGAAGATGTGTAGTTCAAACTTGTGCTAGTGACAGCTGTGTGCACATGCTATGCAGGCCTAGCGGCCATCACGGTGTTCACCGCTGGTGTGGCTGGGATTTGGCATGGGAATCTGACTGAAGTGAAGCACCCACTGGCTTGCCACCGTAGATGAAGCTCATTAGCCACATCCTAAAGGAATCTTTTTTTCCAAAAACATCTGCTCAAGGTCTTCCAGCTCATTGTTATTCTGGGCAGAGTGGGCTTTTCGTAAAAATGCGATCTCACTTACCCTGTTGGAGTAAGGCGATACATGACGTTCCATGGGGTTTCAAGAGCTGGAAGGGGGAGCAGGAGGGAGGCTAAGGGGAGGAGGAGGGAGGTGAGGGGCAGCAGGAGGGAGGCTAGGTGGAGCAGGAGGGAGGCTAGGTGGAGCAGGAGGGAGGTTAGGGGGAGGAGGAGGGAGGCTAGGGGGAGCAGGAGGGAGGCTAGGGGGAGGAGGAGGGAGGTTAGGGGGAGGAGGAGGGAGGCTAGGGGGAGGAGGAGGGAGGTGAGGGGCAGCAGGAGGGAGGCTAGGTGGAGCAGGAGGGAGGTTAGGGGGAGGAGGAGGGAGGCTAGGGGGAGCAGGAGGGAGGCTAGGGGGAGGAGGAGGGAGGTTAGGGGGAGGAGGAGGGAGGCTAGGGGGAGCAGGAGGGAGGCTAGGGGGAGGTGGAGGGAGGCTAGGGGCAGCAGGAGGGAGGCTAGAGGGAGCAGGAGGGAGGCTAGGGGGAGGAGGAGGGAGGCTAGAGGGAGCAGGAGGGAGGCTAGAGGGAGCAGGAGGGAGGCGAGGGGGAAGAGGAGGGAGGCTAGAGGGAGCAGGAGGGAGGCTAGGGGGAGGAGGAAGGAGGCGAGGGGGAAGAGGAGGGAGGCTAGGGGCAGCAGGAGGGAGGCTAGGGGGAGGAGGAGGGAGGCTAGAGGGAGGAGGAGGGAGGAGGAGGGAGGGGGAGGGAGGAGGAGGGAGGAGGAGGGAGGGGGAGCACCAAGGAGAGCCCAGGCTTGTTTACCACAGGCTGCTTGCACATTGATCTCCTTCAGTGGAAACCTTCTTCATTTCCCCATTAGGAATGCACTATTTACACTCCGAGGCCCCCGTCAAGGTGATCCACAGAGACCTCAAGTCCAGAAACGGTAAACGTCTACGCCCGGCTAGGATTTATTTTCGCACAAATATCGCTCTACAAACACACAGAATCGGACACACCATCAATATCAAGCATGTACAGCCTAAGTACGATGTGAAGTTGATTTGTACAATCAAGTGTTATTATGATGCGAATTGGAGGAATGTGACCCTTCCCTGACTCCCCTGTGCTCCATTGCAGTGGTCTTGGCAGCAGACAAAGTCCTCAAGGTATTGGTGTTCCCTCAAACAAAGGCGGAAATGTAGCACTCAAAGGTTGTTTCAATATCCCGTGGTATGCCATGTAACATGACCATGTGTCTACCTGACTTTGCACGTGCGTCCTCAGATCTGTGACTTTGGGGCGTCCAGGTTCCTGTCCCACACCACACACATGTCCCTGGTGGGGACGTTCCCCTGGATGGCCCCCGAGGTGATCCAAAGCCTGCCCGTCTCCGAGACCTGCGACACCTACTCCTACGGGGTGGTGAGTTCCAGCACTTACACTGATTAGGCACAAGGTTTTGGATGCGTCCGTTCAGGAAGGAGCGGTGCTTTGTAGAATGTGCCGGACTGGGGAGCACGGCGAGGCAAAGACGTTGTTTTTCTTTGCTGGGGAAGCCGAAGAACCTGAGTGGTTGACGGAAAATCCTTTTTGTTCTCATGCGGCCGTGGCTAAGTGTAAACTGCCAATCAGCCAGGCCGGCTAGCGTTTTAAAGGACAGACTTTTCAGGAATGACATTTTCATGCCTGCATTTCTGCCATTGTTAAAGTGGACTTGAACGCCTTTGTTGACCTTTGCAGAAAACTAACAATGCCATAAGTTATCGTTGTTCTGGCTTCTCCTCAAATGACTGCATTTCTTATACAGAGTCTGGTATTTGTGAGTAGGAAGTGTAGAAATTCTATTTTTGTGGGCATGCCTGTGTGTGTGTGTGTGTGTGTGCACGTGTGTGTATGCCTGTTGTGGGTTTGTGAGTGCATATGTCTGTGTGTGTACATGTGTGTGTGTGCCTGTGTGTGTGTTTGTGAGTATGTGTTTGCATGTGCGTCTGTGTGAGTGTGCGTGTGTGCGTGTGTGCATGTGAGTGTGTGTGTGTGTGTGAGTGTGTGTGTGTGTGTGTGAGTGTGTGTGTGTGTGAGTGTGTGGGCTTCGCCACATTCCGGTAGAGTGACAGAGCCCACGAGGCATGCTGTCATCCAGCCGATCCAGGGCCTGACTCCACTGGGACATTAACAGACAGGCCACAGACATGAGGAGTCAGGGGTCAGGGGTCAGGAGTCAGGGCAGCGTCGGGTCAACCCGCCAGTCTCACTTTTCCGGGATTATCTGGCCAACATAATAATATTCCATGAAATGTTTTCGTACCTTTTTAGTTTGTTGTCAGACTATGAAGTTGAGAAACATCACTTAAATTGGATGTGCTGTATTTAATGATTTTGCACGGCAGTCTTTTAGAAGCATTAACTGTATGCTACCACAACATTTAAACCACTGATGTGATTGATTTGATTGATCGTTTTTCTAGCTATCTGCAGTGTATACATGATGTAAATCGTTCCAGCTCAGTAGGAGATTCGAAGCAGGAAGTGTGTCATGGATGACGCCCTCGACTGACCATGACCCGTGTGTGTGTGTGTGTGTGTGTCAGGTGCTGTGGGAGATGCTGACACGAGAGATTCCCTTTAAAGGTCTGGAGGGCCTCCAGGTGGCGTGGCTAGTCGTGGAGAAGAACGAGGTGCAGAACCACGAATCCCTCCTCGCATGTCACAGCTCTCAAGGAAAACCTCTTTCCTGATCTGATCTAGCGACACCATCCCACGTAGACACACCCAAATACGGTCGTCATCGTAATCATGTCTCACTCCCATCAAAACACCTTTTGAACTGGTACTGTTATGAAGTCATGAGTTTGGGACTGTTGTCTGTCTTGTGCTGGTAATGACTTCCTGCCTGTTCCAGAGACTCACCATTCCCAGTAGCTGCCCCAGCAGCTTTGCACAGCTGATGAGGAAGTGTTGGGTGACTGAGCCCAAGGTAGGAGTCACATTCCACCTCACGCCCAGTCAGGTTATTGCTGGCACCTGTCGCTGGAGATCAGATTTGGCAGCGCTCCCATGTGTCTCTCTTCCCCGTCCAGGAACGACCCATGTTCAAAGAAATCCTCTCAAGCCTGGAGTCAATGTCCAAAGACAGCAAGCTTCCTCAACAGTGCAACACTTTCTTGCACAACAAAGCAGAGTGGAGGTATCGCAATCGCACGTCACTTCGCACCACATTCCACTGCATTGCCACCGTTTCCCTTTTCACGTCAAGCGACGGCTTTTGCCAAAGCTTTAATATTCATCAGAAGAGATTCAAAGAAACATGTGCAAGTGCTTCTTGCCTGGGCCACTAGATACCAGATAGGAGTTTGGAGTGGGGCATGTAGATATGTTTTAATTGCGGCGATAGATAAAGGCAGTGTCTCTAAAGCCTCCTCCATCTGGGTCTACTTCCTCCCTTTACCCACAAGGCCTAAAAATAATCACCATGTTTTTCAAGTGGAAGTGTTTAATTGGGCTGTAGGAGCAGCTGGAGGTTCAGTGATGTTCAGCTTAGCCTGGGCCTCAGCTGGTGTCTGCCTCGCCTCTGCCTCGCCTCTGCCTCGCCTCTGCCTGGCCGTCCCTCCGGGGCTCATCTGCCTCTTCCTCTCAGCCGAGTCGTCGTGTCCAGGCAGACGGCTCGGTGCTGAGAGTCGGAGCATTTTGCGGTCCTCTGGAAGTGGACAGGTGCTTCAGGAGGGCGTGCGGTTTGTCGCTAGCCTGGTCTAAAGGGAGACACCGCGAACCAGATGTGTTGTGGGCCGGTTTGGTTTATTTGGGGTGCAGTTCATAGTCTGGCTTTAGCTTCTGTGGTAGGAAGTGCTTATAATGAACTACTAATGCAACCGTTTAAACTGAACATTTGAACCGTTTTGATTCATGCCTCTTCTTTGTCAAACTGTCATTCCAAAGGGGTTTGTTGTTGAGTGCTGGAAATCCCACACTGCTGCCCATCTCTGAATCTCTTACTACACACTTTATGAAGCCAGTTTGGATGGTGCCCAGAGTTTCCACTTTTCATGTTTGTCTGGATCTGACATCTGGATTACAGGAGACAATAGAGAGAGAGAGGGAGAGAGGGGGAGAGAGAGGGAGTGAGAGGGAGAGAGAGAGAGAGAGAGAGAGAGAGAGAGAGAGAGAGGGAGAGAGAGAGGGCCTGTAAGGGGTGGAGATTTTGAAAACATTGTGTAACATACAAGTGGGTGGGAGGGCAGGGGTATTAGCGAGAAATATCGAGCGAGTTTGTCAGGAAAGCGTCAAGCAAGAGAATCAATTATGAGAGAAGTTTAGAGCATGAGTGGAAAGTCTTTGAGGAGGGGAGGGAGGGGGGAGGGAGGGAGGGGGAGGGAGGGAAGGGGAGGGAGGGGGAGGGGAGGGAGGAGGGAGGGAGGTGGGCGTGTCTTCCTTCCTGTGTCACGTGCTATTTTTAAACAGTCACGGTTTGAGCTGACTATGTTGGCCCATGACTCAGCGAGGCATCCCTTAGTGGAACTCACAGCCCCACCTGCTGGGCAAAGCAATCACACCCAAAAATGACACCAAAGTTACCTTGAAAAGTGAACGTCGCCGTACACCACTTTGATGTCGTTGCACAATGCCCTTCTGTCATTCAAACTGTATCGTATACATCAGTGTAGGTAAATATTTCATGTCAGACATTGTTGTGGAGCCGTGTGAGGCACTCTGGACAGTAAATGTGTGGTGTGGGCAGGTGTGAGATCGAGGCCACTCTGGACAGACTGAAGAAGCTGGAGAGAGACCTGAGCACCAAGGAGCAGGAGCTGAAGGAGCGAGAACGACGCCTGAAGATCTGGGAACGCAAGCTGATCGACCAGTCCAACACCCCGGTGAGCCACCCCAGCACAGCGCCACGCCATCCACCTCCACACAGCAACACCTCACCCACCTCCACACAGCACCACCTCACCCACCTCCACACAGCGCCCCGCCATGCACCCCCACACAGCCCCCCAACACACCTGTCTGAGTCCGGTCATCAGACAGCAGCTCTGCTTCACCTGTGTTCCCCTGTGTTGCGGTTCACACTCTCAGTCTGGTCCTTGGCCTCACATAGGGGAAACACAGAAACGTTTCTCCCAGACTGGTGGGGAATGGATGAACTTAATAAAGCGTAACGAGCATAAGAGTGATGGAATGGGCCGGCAGATCCAGTGTCTGGTTCTCTGATTGAGGGTTGGTTCTGTATCTGGACGACATGACTGACTGACTGGTTAGCAAGCTTCCATGTTAATCAGTCATGATTAACTCATTTAGCTCATGCAGTTTCGGTGAGGCCAGTGTTATTACAGAGTCACGCCATTGCTGTCCCTGGCTGTCAGCAATAACTTTTATACGGCACGTTTAAGTGGCACAGTTATGTGGCTTAAGGCGTATACTTAAGACACGTTTTGTTTAAAGCATCGTGTTGCTGTGTGGGTTGCATGTGGCAGGTGAAGTGGGAGAGCTGGGGACGTTTTGAAACGTTTTGCACTGCATGTCTTTTCACCGGAATTTCTTCATAGGGTTAGCGTCTGGTTGTTCACTAAGTAGCAGCTGCTTGTTAGCTTTGGAACAGTATTACCAGCACACTTTGTTCTGCTCTGTGTTTCATATTTGTCCTTTCTGGTGTGACGTTTAGAATATATATTGCTAAATATATATAGATAATTGTCTTCAGTGTGTTAGCTGTTTGTATATTTTCAGTATGTTGACATTCATACCGTAATGCATGTTCAGATGCATTTAGCTTCCTAATAGATGCAGGCCTACCCTCGGAGTTAGTACTTAGGGTACTGTTTTCTCCTTATATTATCCTTTATACTGTATTAAAAATATTTACCTTCTCTTCAATATTCTCTGTTATTCCTGTTTACTGTATTTCTAAACCCTATGTTTCTGAAAATCACTACTTTCTTTGGGTAAAATAAAGTAACTTTTCAACATTCTCTTTGGTGAGCTGTATGGGATCTCAAACTAACTTCTGTACTTCCTTTTCTTCCCTCCCTCCCTCCCTCCCTCCCTCCCTCCCTCCCTCCCTCCCTCCCTCCCTCCCTCCCTCCCTCCCTCCCTCCCTCCCTCCCTCCCTCCCTCCCTCCCTCCTTGTTCTCTCTTCCTCCCTGTCTCCTCCTTTCTTCCATCTTCGCCTCTCAGCTCTTCCTCCCCGTGGCAGCAAAGATTAGCGCAGAGTCGTTCTTTGAGTCAAAGACGGAGGAGTCGAACAGTTCGGAGATGTTGTGTCAGGTCTCCACCACCTCCAGTAACGGGGAGGTGGACGGGCTGAGCCTGCAGGCCATGATGAAGGGCTTTGGGGACATGTTTGCCCTGGACGTGGGCGGCCCGGTGCTCCACTCCGGCATGCAGGTGAACATGCAGGCCAAGCAGAACTCCTCCAAGTCCAGCTGTGTCAGAGAGGGCCACAAAATCAACATGGAGATGGGACAATTCCGCTGGTCGGACGACAGCGACTAGGGCTCTCTGTTTGGCTGTGCCGCGCGAGGGGGGTGGGGGGGGGGGGGGTCACACCAGCCGTCTCGCCTCAAACTACCATCCTGCATTTCACATCGTGGGTGTTGTGGACATAAGCTTTGTCCTCGAACTGGTTCGACAAAACTCAGCCCGTTTGGTCATTCATTACGTTCGCTCTTTCCTTAATCTTGTTTTCTTTTTTCTTCTTCACTATACTGACAATACATTTTCCTCAGTTGTGTTATTCCTTCCAAAGACACCGGTTGTTGCATAGCGATGTACTATACTCACAAGCAGAACCTATTGGAACCCCTAAGCCCACTCGGTCCTCACAGGTGTCATTTATGCCTAATGTACCGGAGGTATAGTCCCATGCTGTGAAGAAAGAGCCGTGCCACGCTGTCGCAGAGAGGAGGCAAAGCTTTTATAATGAAGTGACATTTTGCTGACATTAAGATTGGCCAATTTGTTCTGTATGTGGTGGAGTGCAGTCACTGAGACGCAGTCTCGCGCCGGGAGGAGAAAGCACATCTTGTGTGTCCCCCCCCCCCGGCTGACCTGGAGTCATGTCACCAGCAGAACAGAGAGACGCCGCCGCCGCGCTCAATGTCCCCGGGAAAACCGGAAAACGGGCGAGATCTGGATTTCCAGCTACATCGTATAATCGGTTTATATAAATTGGGATGTCTGTATCAAATAGCTTCATTCTGGGGTCGCCCGTGAGCTGAATGTCATTGCCTCGACTGGCCAATGTTATCCACTCCCAAAAGAGCCATTATTCAATCGCTTACGGTTGTAGTTTAGATGTAGCTTTCATGTAAACTGTCTTAAACATTAATGAAGGCTCTGACTAGCGGAAGAGGCATTCTGAGGTGATATGCCCTAAATCAACAAGTTCAGAGTATTGAAATCTTGTTCTAACAATAAAAAGGATCGAATCACACAAACATCGACCGACACAGACTGTAACACATGCAAACACTTCCTAGTGTGAAAGTCAACCACTTTCAAGGGTATTTTTGATATGTAGCGTTAGCTGTCATACTTGTCATAGTTAAATGCAGGATTCTTGTTAAAGCTTAAGCATCTTTATTAGTATTGGTCCATTACTATTCCTAAGTTTCAGATGTGCCATCAGAACACGGGGCACAGCACACACCGACAGCTTCCACGAGCTCTTTGCTTATTGTCTTTGTTTCTTTTTCAATAAACTTTTCTCGTTATATAATCAACCTTCTTGCTTTACGTCTTTGTGATCTCTCTCTGTGCTCATCTGTCCTTGTGAGTCCAGATCATCAACGTTAGACTCGATGTTCCTCGATGTTTCAGTTTTACATTTGCGCCTGACAACAAGAAGATAGCAGGGATCCAATCCGACCATCAACTGTACAACAACATGTCTTTATAATCAAACTGGTTAAGTTTCCAGGTTTCTAATCTGTCCTTCAACTCCCCTGGTTGTGTTCTGTTTATTCTCATGGGTACATTGTGCTCCCTTTCCACATGGGGGCAGGATTGTTTGAACTACTAAACTCCCCTTGACTGTGAAAGGCATTTCGATTACCGTGCATTTCTGCTGACTTTCCCCCTGCCCTCACTGCTGAGATCTGTTTCCCTTTGTCAACAGCATGCTTTGGATTTTAATAAAAGTAGGAAGGCATGTCATTTGTGAAATACAATATGGCTGCTCGAAATGTAATATTATGTCACTCTAATTAGGCCGTATCTGTAATGGAACTTTGGCAGTGGGGGAGTGTTTTTGAATGTGTTTACTTCCTAACCTTACCCCTGGAGTAGGCGGGAAACTGCAGCTGGGGTGAGAGAGTTTAGAAACGTCTGGCGGCCCTGAAGTCTATGGCGCTGATTCTGAAATGGCCCCTTTGAATGTGGATCTGTTGAGATTGGCATTCGTCTCGTACTCGGCGCTGTTGTCAGATGCCGTGGGAAGCAAAGAGTGAATGCGGGAGATTAGTCATTCATCTACTCATCTTCCCCTCTGCTCCTCTCCGTACGGTCTCTGCCACCACACACTAGCCTCCAGATCATTATGATCAAGTCCTTATTTTGGCTGGCGTATTTGTGCCAGATCCTAATGTAACGAGCGAGACATGATTTATCATTCAAATGGGTTTACAGCAGAGACGTCGGGTGGAGAGGTTCGTCTCTGGGGTGGGCCTTCAGCAACACTACTTCTCAATATTTGTTTTCTCAAACTCTGGAACTGGACTGCATTCAACTAGAATATCTATCATTTAAAAAAATCTAGATTATGTTGTAAGAATCACTAGCTAAATGGTGGCGTTTGGGGAGAGAAACCTTCCTGTATGTTCTGGCTCGCTGCTGTAGTCAGCTGTGTCCATCAGGTTGCTGTGCACGAATGCTTAACGCGAGACCTCAATCAGAACACAAACATCTAGGGGCACATGCAAATACACAGGCGCTGTTTGGAAATGTGCCGATTACATATGGAAATGTGGACCTGAGCAGCATTCCTTTGTGCTATTCCTCTTAGTCCTCTGTTTGTCACACAGCTACTCCCCACGCTGGAGATCCATGCCTGGACCGAGGAACAAGTGGTCAGTGTCAACAAGTACTCCTGCCCACCATGAAGCCTTAGAACCAGCAGGGCAACATCCCCGTGTGCTAATGTCTGTCCTTCCTTTACACCCGCAGCACTTTTGGATGGAGCAGATATTTGGCGGAGGTACGCTCGTCCAGTAAACGTCCAGCGCCAAATCGTCCAAACTCCACCGCATCGATTTGCGTGTTGGGCACGTCTCGCGTGTCATTAGCGCGCCGTACCTGGTCAGTGTCTGGGAGTGTGTTTTTCATTCCAGTCAGCCGCTGTGTTCGTGTTCTCCTCAGGCGACGTTGCATGTGGCATGCGGCTGTACGCTGACCTCTTCAAGGAGAACCACATCACAGGCAAGAGCCTGCTGCTGCTCACCGAAGCGGACATGCGAGACCTGGGGGTCCGATCCAAGGGTCACATCATGCATCTGAAGGTAGCATTATACACTGCTAACTAGCACCAACAAGTGCATCACGTCATACTGTTCCAATGAGGGTGAAAGGCCTAAATGTAGGGTTTGTGGCTGAGAAAATACATGCAGGGTATAGTAGTTGATGGAGTGCTTAATCACCTTCTTCCCTCGGCAGAGTGAGATTGAGAAGTTGGCTAATGACTACCTGGGCCTTATGCATTTCCCTCCTTTGATGAAGGTAGTGTGCTGTTTTCATAATTAATTTTCTCTTTATTTAACTGTCCATTTTTCATGAATTTACCGGCGACCCAAAACAACATTTTACAGATGTATTGTCCCTCTGCTGTGCATTCTATCTTCACTGTTTCTACGTTGCTTTGGATGGAAGCTTCTGCTAAAGAAGTAACGTGTCAAATGTAAACAGTGCAGTGACGTATGTTAGAAAGGGGGTTACAGACCCCTGTGGTTCTCAAGGTGTGCGGATGTTGGAAAGGGTGACAGCGTGGTTGATGCTGGTGGTCTCTCGCCCACAGGACGAGTGGGCGGAGGAAGAAGAGCGGAGGAAGATCGTGAACCTGGAGCTGGTGTTTGGATACCACTTCAAACCAGGAACAGGTCCCTCGGTAGGTCGCAATGTTACTGTACAGGTGTGACAGCAGGGCACCGTGATCAATATATCTTTGTGAACAAGGATATCCGTTCTTCTGAAAGAAGGTTTTCATTGCTTTCTCATACATTGAAACTCATTGGTTGTTTAATCTCTACAGTCCAAAAAGGATCTATCTAAAAACTTCCCAGATAAGCTAGTAACTTGTTGACAAGAAAGGTTTGATCCCCTAGAATGTCAAGATCAAACAGCTTTTCTTCAAGATGTCGTTTTACTCGGAGTAAGGATGCCCATCAAGTCCCTATCAGACTCCAGCAAATATTTACCCAGACCACATTCGCCCTCGCTAGCCGTCGACTTCCAAGAAAAACCACATGAATAAAATATTTCATCCAGAGCCATGCATCACATCCACCCCCACTTGCACACGGTCCTTTGTTAGAGTCTCCAACGGTGGAGAAAGGCTGGCTCTCCACTTGCTGTTTGAATTTAATCAAAAATAGCCCATTTAGCCAGAAGTCATTTTCTTTTTAAAAGGCAAATGTTATTTAATCTTTCAGCTGTTCATTGTCCCATCATAAATAGTCCCCTTTCAGTGGCGTTCGGCGGGGCTGAAACGAGCCTGCTAATTGCCTCCCATTTCTTCTGACATGTGGTGGTTTAGTGGGTAGAAAACACAGCGGGGAGAAGGAAACAGGAGGCTGAGAAAATGAGAGCTAATTATTTTCCCCTGCCTGGTGTCAGGTTCTGTGTCAGCCTTGTTTTTACAAACTGGAAGGTTTTTTGCACTAAATAAAACAAACCCGCGCTGGTGTATTTTTTTTTTTTTCTTCCTTCGCCCCTCTTTGCTGGCGGTGTCATGGAAGCAGCTGCACTTCTCAAAGACAAAATGAGGGCCTGCGATTGTGCGGACACCATCTGACAGGCACTGAGGGTCCCCTACTAATGAGGATATCACCGCGCAGCCAAGTGAAAGGTGCTGAATTATGTATGAGTTGTCATTAAACGCACTCGGGTCCTAGGCATCATTACCAGACATTGTTTCTGCTGGAGTGATTGGACTAGCGTGGACTCTGGGCCCAGTGTGGCCGTCCGGGGGCCCTCGCTAGGCCACCCCAGGGGCCACCCCTGGGCCTCCGAGGCCCCCTGACGCTCCCCTCTTTGGAGCCCAAGTCCGGCCCCCCGGGGGAGGGTGCATTGGCCCCCATGGGAGGCTGTAGGAGAAGGCTGAGGCTCCCCAGACAAGGGTGTCAGCCCCTCTGATGTCTCTCTGTGATCCCAACACAATGGATTGGCCTGCGCAGAGAACCCTGTGTGGTTAAGCGGTGACCTGTGGCCTCGTGGTTGGGCTTCGGTGCCATGGTGGAATCATTACTGCTTTGTCAGCACGCAGCATGCAGGAGGAGTGGGATTTCGGGGCTCTACTCAGATTCGAGCCCCCTAGTAAGGGTTTGATCTGTGTCGCTCATGCAGCAACGGACAGAAATCCAGCGTTTATTTGGACCCAACAGGAATAATATTATCATAACTGAAATGGCCGTGTAACCAAAATCACAAGGGTGCCACAGAAAAACACAATGGTCCTTATGGGGTTACAGAACATTGCCATTCATTAGACAACCGTCATGTCTTAAAGGAAAGGTGTAAGTTATTAGGGTTATGTTTTGGATCTGACATCACTTGTTTTCTAAACTCTAAACTTGTTTTCGGAATTAACGATAAGAAGCCAGTTCTGAAATGTCTTTCGATATCCTTTGTTGTGTCACCAATTGGCTTCTCCAGTGTCTGTATCGTCCAGTACCATATGTCTGCCTCTAGGCTGTGCTGTTGGTTTAGGCACTGCAGCTTTTAGGACCCAGAAGCTGAGATGTTCTGAACTTTTCATGAATTTCACAATCATTCACAATCATTCCTGATGGCAAATATCCTTACAATCCAACCACTTGCAATATTTCACCGCATTCTTTTGTTTCAAGGACTGCAAGTGGAAAATGTACATGGAACTTGATGGCGATGACGTTGCAATTGCGTACATCAAGGATGTGACCTTTCACGCCAACCGGCCAGATGTGGAGGTTGTGAAGATGACCAAGGTTGGATCATATGGATGATGGATAGACCATGCCCAGCATGAACCGCCTGAAGAACACTTTCTAATGAATGAAATTGATGCTTGCAACATGATTCGGGATGTTATTATTGTGGATATCTAGGGCATTTCTTTGAAAACATGATGGTAATTGAATTGAAACTACAGCTATAAATATTTACTCTATTGCCTTTCAGCCACCATTTGTGATGGACAGATGGATAGTCGGTCAACAGGAGACCTCGGTTATTGACTGCATTGTCAATTATGAGGTGAGTCATGGTGAGGTAGTGGACAGCTAAAGTACTGTGCAAAAGTCTTAGGCTCCATAAACAAAAAAGTACATAAAAAATGCTTTCAGAATTTACGAATAGCCCAAAAATTATATTACTCTTGATATTGATGATATTTTTCTTTTTTACTGAAACACTAATGAATAAGACAACGAAAAACATCTAAGACAACATTTAGATTCTGTATAGATGCTAGCTAGCACAACGGTAAGCGAGCACTAGTTTCCCAGCCTCAGTGATGACCTGACAGGCTGTTTCCCCATCCTCCCTGGGCCCAGAGCGATGTCAGATCCCCCAGATCCACCAGGCACACCCATGCAGTGAAGTGGAACTCCAGCAGCGGCCGTGATGAGATCAGGACAGTGGAGCTGGTGGTGGAGACCTCAGCGTCCAACACCGAGGGTCGGCCCAGGAGCAGGTCCAACTCAGGTAACCCGCTTTGCTGTCCTACTGAGACGCATCCTGTCATTGTCAAAAATACATTCAAGATTTGACAAAAATGTGCTTGATGGATGTCAGGAATGTGTTTCATTGTGAAATGTAATTCCCTTGGCAGATTAATCAGAACTACCTTATATTGCGTTCTTTCATTGTGAAATGTGATTTACTTGAGAAACCTATCATAAAAACATTGGCCTAGTGCCTTAGAGAGGGAGTCAGATGGCTGAGCAGTTAGGGAATGGGGCTACTAACCAGAAGGTTGCCGGTTCGATTCCGGTTGTGAAGAAATTACGTTGTGTCCTTGGGCAAGGCACTTCACCCTACATGCCTCGGGGGAATGTCCCTTTACTTACTGTACCCTCTCTGGATAAGAGCGTCTGCTAAATGACTAAATGTAATGTAAATGTCATGGAAAAGCGTGGCGGCTTGTGACCCGTTTCCAGAGCCTAACCCTTCAGGGTGTGTGTTGTATAAGATGTGGACCCCCGCTGGATGTACAAGCTGAGGCAGAGGCAGCTAAAGAGCCAGTCAGGACAGAAGCCGGTGACCCGGGGCCCGTCCAGCGGCTCCGACCCCCACACTCTACCTCACTTCCTGTCTGAACAGGCGTCGTCGTACGCCGCCGCCGTGCGGAAGTCCCCCAGCCGCTCCTCCCTCCCCGCCTGGTCCGACTCCCGCAGCTCCTCCCCCACCGCCAGCCTTTCCTCCAAGCTGTCCTCCCTCCACCTGGGGTCGAAGGGCAGCAGCCCCTCCAGCACCACCTCGGAGAGCGCCTCGGAGAGGGAGCGACCGCTCAGCGCCGGGGCCGCGCACGACTACCGCCGACACAGCTACTTTGGCAACACGCTCACCGTCAAAGGGCCGGACTATCAGGACTTGAGGACTCAGACGAGGGGAAACTTCAGCGCTACCAGGTACAGGGGAGGCTTTCAGCAGACTGGGAGGTCCAGGTCAAACAGCTCCAGCTCGGTGCCTCAGAACCGCCCCAGACCGATCCCTGGCATTTCATTGGACGTTGAAAACCCCCCTGCTGAGAGAGGGGAGGCTAAAGTCAGCGAGGGGGGGTGGATCAAAGTGGAGCGTCAGAAGAAATTACCACGTCAAGACAATAAGCAGGTCAGAGGTCGGGGTCGAAGGGGGGGGCGAGGCCGGGGGCGAAGCTGAGGACTGTTCACGACCTTCTGATGGACTGGGGGTTTGTACCGATCATACATTTGACACTAACTGAATGGGGTGACCTATGTTAACTATGTTATCATTTTCATGTTGGGCACATACAGAAAGTTGTTTCTCTTTGTATGTTTATTTTAAACATAAAATACCCTGTTAAGAACAGAGTGAACCGGTATTTTTCTTATTTATTTGGTATCTATACATGCTGAATGAGGTGGCACTATTATGTTGTGTAAGTTTGTAAAATGTCAAAATCTTTGTGTGCATACAATATCCTATATTTGTAAATATATTATAAATGGATTTCTTTTTAAATTGAAGATTAGAATGATGGAAAATCTGTATAATGTCAATAAAATATATTTACATTCTTCTATAAAGACATCAGTTTTTAGTCGTGTTAGGACAGGGGTGTCGAACTCCGGTCCTCGAGGGCCGCTGTCCTGCATGTTTTAGATGTTTCCCTGCTCCAACACACCTGATTCAATTAAAAGGGTTGTTATAACGACCATTCATTCGAATCAGGTGAGCTGGATCAGGGAAACATCTAAAACATGCAGGACAGCGGCCCTCGAGGACCGGAGCTCGACACCCCTGTGTTAGGACGTGGTATTCACCCGCCGTTTATGTAAATCTTTAAGCTGAACATTTCGCGCCACGAGAAGTTCTTGAAAGGTAACATGTCCGTTACTCTTACGACAAAAACATATTGTGCTATTTAAAAAAAAAAAAAACAAGATGTAATCTCCATGGAACTATGAAATGGAATTTATGAAAATTACTTATTTTTTTCGTCGAGGTTTTTCATTTGATTAAGCGTTTAAAAGTTTTCAGTCTACACTGCTTCCAGGACAATTTCCTGGCGCGCCAAATCAACAGCTTGGTCTTCTGCTGAGTTAAGAAGTTTCTCTGTAACGTGCTGAGGAGCAGCAGACTGCAGAACACAGGAGCTTTAACAAACCCTCTTGAAAAACTTGCCGAAGAAAATGCGTCCTTCCTGCTCAAAGGTAAGCAATGCTGATATTGCTATAGAAGCTGCAGTTTTATATTAATAGGAACAGAGTTGAAGACATTATTGGGGTTTAGACCGTGTAGTAAGTAATACGGCGTATTTGCACGAAACTTTTTGTTGTTGTCTGTCCTGCTTATTTAAATATAGCTCCCTTTAGCCATCGACGTGGTTAGCAATAACTGCGTAGCTATAACGTTAATATAATGCGGGATCATGGTATTATTGATCATTATATGTAAGGTAGTCTGCACACCACATGGCTACTTCGACCACCACCGGGTTTATTGGCGAGCTATTGCCTACGAGCTTAGCTAACTAATGTTTGCCAGGGTTCAAAGTCTATTGCCTGTATGAGCCCCTGTCTTACTTGTCATATTATCCGAGTCAAATGTGGCTCTTCGACCCTACCCTATGTGTGTTGTACCTAGTCTGCTCTGCACCGAGTAGTATGTCCTGACCCCTCCCCCCCCCCTCCGCAGGCTCCTCAGTCTCCCGCCACCAGGATGAGTTTGAGGAGTTTCCGTAGCGTGCCATTGGTTCCCATGGAGACCTCCTCCTCTTCGGGCTCAGATGACAGTTGTGATAGCTTTGGCTCAGACGGAGGCTATGCTAACACGGTACGGAAAAACAGGCCGTTTCAGTCGGCACTGCTCACATTTTGTAATTGACTGGATTGCTTGTGTTGTTCTCAGCCACTACCAGGCTTATGAACCTGATGTGTTTGTCCACAGAGGAGGAGCCTAAGACAGGCCCAGAGGCTGGCCCCGAGAGCCAAGGTGTTTGAAGCCACACCAGAGGAAGAGGCCCTCAGTGCCTTAGAGGAGAACACCTTCAGCAAAGACATGAGCGCCATGGTGAGCATTTCGTTCAACACAAGCTAGCGGCCAAGCTAGCAGACCCCAAAACAGCAGCTCGGTACCTCAGAACAACCCCCCCCTCCGCATGCATTACACGGTTATTCAAAACAACATACTCGCTCACGTCAACGCGCCGTGTTTCAGAACGTGGACTCCGACTCTGAATTGCCCGAGTCTCGTCAGAGAGGCCGTCGTGCCGGTGTTCTGAAGGTTGCCATGAAGTTCCCCACCAAGAGGACGACCCAGAAGAAGAGACCGGCGTCGGAGCCCCTCCAACAGCCCAGAGAGCCTCAGCCCGACTCGGAACCGGAGGAGAACTTCATGGATAAGAGGGCTCTCAACATCAAGGAGAACAAGGCTATGGTACGATGCTCTCACTCTCCTCAGCTGCAAGAGCTTTAAAAAGAGTGAATGCTTGTTTGCTGACCTTGTCTTGTTTATTTCCTCACAGCTCTCAAAACTGATGGCAGAGCTGACCAAGATGCCCGGGCTCTTCCCAAGACGCATGGCCATGTCTATGATCAACATGGTGAGTCAAAGCAAAACACGTTGGGACTTTGAACCGGCGGCGGCAGACGTTTCAGAGGGCGACGTGAGGAACGACACTTGAGTTTCGACTGAAACCTGACCGCCGTGTTCTCTGCAGCCTCGCCGGGCCCCTCGCCAGTCCCCCGGAGGCCCCGCCCCCCGCAGGAGGAACCCTGAGCGCCGCTCCCGTCCCCACACCCGCTCCCGCTCCCTGGTGGACGGGCCCCCCAGCCCGGCCTCCGAGGACGACCCTGAGGACAAGTTCAGCATGGTGCGCAGGAGCCGTCACTACGAGGAGGTGGACGAGACGGTGAGTGTCCCGTCGACGTCGCTCTCTGCGCCCCAGGCCGCGGGGTTCTGCGCCGCGTGCTGAAGTCGCGTTTGGTGTCCGTTTTGCAGCAGGAGCCACGGAGGCGTACCTACAACGGCGTGATGGCCGTTCCTCACGTGGTGCGCCCGGTGGACGACATCTCCCAGGACGAGCTGGACCTCATCTGCACCAACGTCAGGGAGAAGGTTTACAGCAGCTGCTACGTGAGTTCCCCCAGGGGTCTGCAAAGCAAGACGTCCACTGTCGTAGGACAGGCTAAACTCCATTTAAATATGAATTGTTCAAATCCCTAAAGTGTTTCCTGTTGTGCCCCCCCCCCCCCCCCCCACAGGGTTCCACTTGCCACCAGTGTCGCCAGAAGACGACCGACACCAAGACCAACTGCCGCAACCCCGAGTGTGTGGGCGTGAGGGGGCAGTTCTGCGGCCCGTGTCTCCGCAACCGCTACGGAGAGGAAGTTCGAGACGCCCTGCTGGATCCGGTGAGTAGCGCTCCGCTCTCCCGACACCACAATGGTGGGCTGGTGGAACTGTCTGGTCTGACTGTGTGTGTGTGTGTGTGTGTAGGAGTGGACCTGCCCTCCGTGCAGAGGGATCTGTAACTGCAGCTTCTGCAGAGCGCGTGAGGGTCGCTGTGCCACCGGCGTGCTGGTCTACCTGGCCAAATACCACGGGCACGACAATGTCCACGCCTACCTGAAAAGGTAAGCTCCCTCTCTACTGCCCTGTTAGTGCTCTCTCTCTCTCCCTCTCTACTGCCCTGTTAGTGCCTCTCCCTCTCTACTGCCCTGTTAGTGCTCTCTCTCTCTCCCTCTCTACTGCCCTGTTAGTGCTCTCTCTCTCTCCCTCTCTACTGCCCTGTTAGTGCCTCTCCCTCTCTACTGCCCTGTTAGTGCTCTCTCTCTCTCCCTCTCTACTGCCCTGTTAGTGCTCTCTCTCTCTCCCTCTCTACTGCCCTGTTAGTGCCTCTCTCTCTCTCCCTCTCTACTGCCCTGTTAGTGCCTCTCTCTCTCTCCCCCTCTACTGCCCTGTTAGTGCCTCTCTCTCTCTCCCTCTCTACTGCCCTGTTAGTGCCTCTCTCTCTCTCCCCCTCTACTGCCCTGTTAGTGCTCTCTCTCTCCCTCTCTACTGCCATGTTAGTGCTCTCTCTCTCTCCCTCTCTACTGCCCTGTTAGTGCTCTCTCTGTCATGGCGCTGTGTGCAGCCCGGAGCTGAATGGTAAACGGAAGTCTTTTTTTCTTTTCTTCTTTGCAGTCTGAAGAAAGAGCTGGCTGAGAGCGAGTGCGAGTGAACTGTGGACCGAGCAAACACAGCCCCGCCCACAGCCCCGCCCACAGCCCCGCCCACAACCCCGCCCACAGCCCCGCCCACTCTTCCTGTGGGCCTAACTGACCTACCTTCTCAATTGTGATTTTTGCTTTTAATCAATATGTCCAAGCAAATCTGTTTTCAGTCTTATGACGGGGAAAAAAAGATGATTCATGATGCGTTTCTTTTTTACATTGTTTTAAATGTATGAAATTCACACAACCATTTGGATATGAAATGTCTCCCAAGGGAAAAAACATGAAATCCTACCCTGAGGTAGATTATGTGTAGCAAAGCTTTTTAACCTTTTTTTTTCTTCTTCTGAAAGTTCCGATCAAAACGACATGTTCTCTTATAAGTCGACTCTCTGAATGACGACTAGCATTCGCGTTAACGTTAAGACGCTCAGCTTCCATCCAAGGTTCTCCTGCTGTATTTGAAAGCACGGTTAGTTCAGCCCTTTTGTTCCCAACGTCACCAAGCTGCTTAGAAGTCCACCAATATCCCATAATGCCCCAGAGGTGGCGAGGGTAGACAGGGTACTGCGTATGGGGACCCTGGCTCTTCCCCCTCTCGAGTCCAGGAGGACTGTGAGATAAACTACAGCGCCTGGTTAAATCCTTCATTAGATAACTGTCACTAATGGTGTGGAAACAATTAGCAGACTCTAATGGGAATCTCATACCTGTAAATCATTTTATCCTATTAAAGCACCTTCTCGCTTTGCACCAGTCTTGGGTCTTTTTCCTTCTGTTTCCTTCTGCAGCGGTGTAAATAGTAATGTTCTGTGTTGTCACTTAGGTGGGTATGTGGTTTCCGGCTGCGTTTCCTGGGAAGCAGTCTGGCAATACCCAGGACATGTGCACAAAGGGAGTCATGTGTGGTCTAGTCTTCCTGTGTTTCATATGACCTGCAAGAGGGTCGTTGTTTACACTTAAGACCTTGAGAAGTGTTCTCGCTTTGCAGTGCGGGAGGGAAAGCTAATCTTCAGTTCTAGTTTATCCTTCAGAAGTGCTTCCTGTTGTACTATTGTTATTCTTTCTGTCTATTGGGGGGTGGTCACCTTTTCACCTACTTAACATTTACTGTAAAAAGCATGTATTTAGGAAGTATACTTAATATACAAGGAGCAATGTAGTGACCATAGAAACAGATATTCTCGGGAAAATGCTTGCTTACAAAAACAGAGTTGTTGGTATTTAAAAAAACAAAGTTCATGAATGAAATTAGGCGTGTTTTAAGTTTTCACGGTTGATTCCATGGTTAAACATCTGTTCTGCATGAGCCAAGATGTTGTACAGACATCCACCAAACAAGGCTGTTCAGGTTGCCCTGCTTAATACATCAGAAAACATTTTCATCGCTCTGTTCAGAAATGTCATTCATTTTTTGCTAAGGATCTTTTCTTTTTCTTTCCCAGAAACGAATCTTTCACAAACTATTATTAGCATAATAAAGATGCACTTGAAAATACCGGTATTAAATACCAATGATCATCCACTTTGGGGTGATGAATATTTAGGGAAATAATTGTTTACGACGCTCAAGCATTGAGCTGATCTGGTAATCAGGCTATGAAATACAATATTTATTCATTAGAGCGGATTTAATGAGGCCTTGCGGCGCTAATTATGAAAACCAGTGTAGCAGTAAATGAGCAGCGCGCGGCGGCGGGCTGTCTGGTACCTGTGAGGAGGGCCTGGGGGTTGGAGTGCCCTGAGTACCATGCCACACTGAGCAGCAACACACAGCCCCGAGGCCTGCCCCGTGTCCAGCCGCCAGCACTCCATCACCAGGCCAGCAGCAGCCCAAGAACGTCCCGCTCTGCCAGGCTAGCGCCAGGAATCAGAGCGGGAGCGATGACAGCCTCGTTACCCTGACGATGCTGCCGGTGTGGGCTGGAGGTCTGGGAGAGGGGCGCGTGTGCCCTGGCAGCGTGCGGAGGTCGCGCGCCCCTTCGTTGTGTGATTTTACGTGGCTCGTGTTTTCACGTGGTTGCCATATTTGGTTTGATTGACTGATATTTTCATTACGACCGCAGGGTGGTAAAATTGCTGCTAATTTTCTTGAGTGTCCTGCAGGCTTCTACTGACTGCAGCCAGAGGAGGAACTGAGTAAATGGAACATGCAGAGCCGGTTCTCTATGGGATCTGTGGGTCCAAATCAACAGATTAATTACAATGTAGAGAACATCTGTCAGGCCTCCGTAATAAACACCCTTCCAGTTGGCTTCTTAATAACCAGGTTTCCTGTGCATGTCAGTCCCTCGGAGGAGCCAGACTCTGCACCATGGACGGCAGCCAGCAGAGGACAATCTAGGACAGGAGGATTCAGACATTCACACCGAACCCTTTTCATACTTTCTGTGTGCCGACGGAAGTTTCTAGATGCGAGTCTTCCTCTGGCTCTGACCCCCGTGTTGTGGAAAGTGGAGTGGAGAGAGTGCTGTTGATGCACAGTGAGTGACTGGGTGGCAGGAGCCTTATGACATGTTTCTTACCGCCCGCTTCCTCCTGAGCACTGATGGAAACAGCAGTTTGGTCCAGGTGTCAGGGACATTATCAAGGAAAAAGGCTGCCTGCAGTTGTTCCATCCCTGAGGAAATTGCCAACTCACCCTAACAAAGGAAGGCATAAGTGCACTTGCTGGAGCCTTCAGAGAGAGCCTGATAAAATGACATTATAAATAGAGAATTCTTCACAGAGGGGGAAAAACACATCAGGCAGCTGCTGAACTTGACAATTCTGTTATTTCTGCATGCATCCTTAAAGCTGCTCTTTGTCTTTGAAAAGGGCGGATTTAAGACAAATGTTTAGGGGTTCTTTAAGATGCATCTATGTGCATTGAAGCAAGTACATACCTGCTCATGCAACAGTGAGAAAGTGTATAGTGTGAGACATTTATTTTGCACTGTCAAATATTTTTTCCCAAAAATTGTATACATTTTGTGTTGATTTTAGATCTCATAATTGTAGTAAAATCTATAGGAAAGCACAATATTTGGATAAGCAAAAACTCAAACTAACTCATAATCTTAATTTTTTTGTTTCCATCTATTCAAGATCATTCTCATACTCACCATTCCTCAGTTAAACTCGCCATTTCGCTGTCCCATGCTGTACCTGAGGGGGAGCTCTAACTCGCTGTCCCATGTTGTACCTGAAGGGGGAGCTCTAATACAGGCGACTCTATACATTTAAGAAAACTTCCTGGGAGTTTCAACTTTGTCAAATCTTCTACAAATCTTCATTTAGTTGACGAAGTAAACAGGATCATATAAACATACAACATAAACACACACCATGAACAAACGAAAGAGAGCGCTGTCATCTTCTCAGCTGCACTTCATTACAGTCCTTCAAACATTTCACAGAAGCTTGTGGATCCAGAACGCACAGACAGATGTGTGAGGTGTGAATCCACTGAGAGTTACTGTCAGAAGAAAACCTCCCTCGAAATATTCTCAAATTCAGCACCTCACGCTGCTCCAGAGTTAGGTCACCGCAACTTCATGGTTTAAAAAACGTGTCTGCAAAATAAACGGAAAACGCTTTCAAAGTAGGCCTACGACTGCACGAGTGATTTAATGATGCCTCAACATGAATCCTGTTGTGAATGTTCCGCCACGCTTTGAAAAGCAAAAAGCTATCTCAAAGTTTGTCTGGAAACAAAAGTCATGCCTGGAACTAATCGCGTCTGTTTGTCTTATTTGCTGTGCGGAGGTTAACATGGAACCAAACAACAATATAAAACTGTTTGCCTTGTCAACAGGGAATTTAAGGGCACATTTCATAGTCCATGTTTACATCACAAAACGTTGATGATTGTCCTTCTGTGAACCAGCTATGTGTGAAATACGCTTGTGTGTAAATTGAGTCAGCACACAACCATGTCAATAAACAGGTTGTCTAACATCCCAATACGTAATGACAGACCAGATCTAAGTAGATTGTTGAGATCAAATCATGAACATTGCACCAATACAGCAGAAAGATATGGTGTAAAAAAGAAAAGAAAAATTGCCTTCCATTCACACAAAAACAATGACTGACATGCTGCAGTCAATTTTCCCACATCAAGGACTTCAACCATTACAATGGCAGCTACTCCTTCTCAATGGACCATTTGTTTAATATTATAGTCTTAAACCCAACAATATCAATCAGTCATGAAAGCACCTATGCATGCTCCTCTGCCCTGTAATATCTCCTGTCTCCATTAACCCATGCTGACTGACTAGATTGCCCTGTTTTACAGAGTAGGGGAGAGAGGGTGAAAGCAGGGTGAAGGAGGGTGTAGAGGGGGGGTCCAGGGATGAGTGGAATGAAGTTTTTACAGAAGCCTCCATTTTGATTTTGACCTTGTAGGTTGACCAGCTCATTGCACAGATGAACAAACTACTTGTCTCTATGACGTTCGACCTTACCCCTGGGCTATGACCTGGAAACTGTTCTTGGAGATTGATACAGGGGTTAGACTTGGCACAGATGCTTGTAATGAAGCTTTGGGTCTGATGTATTCATCAAATATCTTACACATTCGCATGTGAAATGTTCCACCTCAAACCTAGTTTTAATGTTAAAGCCTAAAAAAACTGGCATATCACAGGGCATACCCTCTAAGTACTTCTCTGCAGCCCGAGTTCCCAAACATATTTCTACATCTTTCATCTGATTTGCTATGGTTGCTCTGAGGCTATTATGTTTTTTAATGTTTTTTTGTATTCTGACCACACATGATGAAACAGTCAATATGTCATGGCTGTTGGCATTAAACAACTTCTCGAAAGCGAACAGTTGACAATATCCAGCTCAAACATGCGAGGTAGCCTTTCAAAAATAGGATTAATTGACGAGAAAGAAGAGAGCTCTTAGACAATTAGCACCAGAGACCACTCTATAATCTTGAGATTATTTGCACCACTTAAAAGCAGCGCACATGGTTTGTATTATTGTGGTGAAGCCGAATGAACAACATTTCACTGGATTTGATTTTGGTCTCTTTAATCTGCATTTCCCTTAACATGCCTTTCTTCTGTTCTAAAACGTCAGCCGTGATCAACTCCAGCTGGTGTAAACCACTACGTGTCACCCTCCAGTTTCCCAGTTGCAACATCCGTGGACAGATTCTTACCATGGACTGATGTGAGGCAGTCTGGGGTGGAATACACAGGCTTACAGAATACACGATGACACGGTACAGAGTTAAGCCACATGATTCATCTCAAGGAATACACTCAACAGAATTGTTTACACATGGACAATAATCCATGACATTCAAATGTTCAAATGTCAGTACCCTACATCCTATTGTTTTTCTTTTCGAAAAAAATAAAATAAAAAGACATGTCCTGGAGGCACTGTGGAGGATGAGTTGCTGAAATATCCCAAAGCTGTGCTCATTTAAATAACACATTACATTTTTGTTAGAAAAAAAACCCTGTAATTGCTAAATATGAAATTTAACCCTGGAGCTTGGTTGCTTAACCAAACAGGCTTTGGCTGGTTAGGCTTCCACACAGAGGAAATGTCTGGCTCACAGATTGAATTTGTTCTCTCTGGAGTCAAAAGCAAGAAAACAATTAAGTGTCTGCAACACATTTCACTGTACGGCACTTGACACAGTTTTTCACATCACTAGGGCAATTGTCTGCAGAGGGCTGTGAGACAAAGTCATTATTTCCAATGTCTCGGAAAGACGGCATTGTCATTTCCTTGATTTTGAAACATTTCAATTAAGCCATGATGGAGATAATAAACATAATGGCGTGAGACTAGCAGTGTTTTCTTTTGTGCTGTCAAGTCCCAGTCAGGATGGAGGCTGGCTGGACAGAGGTTGGGGAGACAGAGCCCTGGCACGCAAGCGCTCACATGTGTCCCCATCACAGAGCCCCCCACCCACACCCCCAACCTTTGCCTTACAGTGAGCGTCTATCCCTTTCAAAACAAGGTGAAGTTCAACAAAGTTTCTCCGCAGCAATGATCAAACAGAGTCACATCACTTATGGCTCTGGGTGACGGGGGCAGTGAATACAGATCAGCTTTAATTGTGGCGGGCCTTACTGCCACTGTCTGTCAATCAGAGCCTTTGAATTGGGGAAAATTTGCTCTGTTCATTCTGTTAAATGATGTATCCAATTAAATGCGTTAGAATTCATGATCTTCAGTCAAGGTTAAATGAAAGCAGTTACTCCTGTCAGTAAGGTGATTAAATGCTGCCTACATCAGGCACATTTTGTGCAAAATTAAAATTTGGGTCTAAAGCATGAATCTTTATTCATTATCTGCAGTCCTGCTATATAAATGCCCGCCACATTTTCTCTTAATCACCGTGTTCATTTTAAATCTCGCTTTCGTCTCTTATTAAAAGGGATCTCAGTCCTCAAATTACAGTGTTTTACATATTCACAGTGAATTGTGGCTAGGTCGATTGATGTTCAAAGACAGTTAAAGGATATCTTTTTACTTTGCTTTGTAACCACAGTTTACATGCTTGGTAGGACACAGGTACTGTGAAGAAAAGGCAGCAAAAAACACTTTGATCAAAAGTCTTAAAATGTCTTAAAAAATCTGGAATTGCATCAACACCGTGCAAAATCCCCAGAACTGCAGACTGAAACGCTGAACACTGGACCACATAGGGGAAGGCTGGAGTCAATTGACAAAAATGAACAATTACGCAATAGTGGGGGAATTAATTCTGCTCCCGAAAGATGAATAGCGTGTCATGTTATTAATGGGCTTACGCATGTGCGTGAAAGTTCCCCACGTCCGTGAGACGAATGGGATGAGGGTGGCGGTGAGCGTGGTGACTGATGAGCGGCCCTCTGGGAACTGATCTGCTGTCCCCTGGAGGGGCGAGCCCGGCGTCTGGCGTCCCAACAGGACGTGACATCCCTATCTCCATGTCCAAGCACGCTGCCACGTGTCCGCGCCAGTCTCAAACGTCCGTCGACAGACAAGGTAGGTCGACAAACATGGTGTTCGTACACGCAGGGCCGAATCATAATGAGTTAGCTGCCTGTGATGGACAGAGACGTGTCCAGGAAGGTAGACAACTGCAGCAGAGAAGGAGCATTTAAAGATCCTACTGGAGGGTGTTGATAAACGACAGCGCTGGTGTCCATGGACAGCCTCACTGGTGTCTGGACCATGGACAGCCTCACTGGTGTCTGGACCATGGACGGCCCTGCTGGTGTCTGGACCATGGACGGCCCTGCTGGTGTCTGGACCATGGACGGCCCTGCTGGTGTCTGGACCATGGACGGCCCTGCTGGAGTCTTGACCATGGACGGCCCTGCTGGAATCTTGACCATGGACGGCCCTGCTGGTGGGGGCAGCGTGACCAGCAGCAGATAAGCCCAGGCTGCATGGGAGGAGGAACACATCTGGGGTAAAAGGTGGTTCCTCCTAACAGGCTGAACGTTGGTCCTGGGAAAATGTTCTAAAGGGTTTCAAGTCATCATGGGTCACACGACAGCCTCCAGGTTTAAAGGCTGAAAACCATGGACTTGTCCATGTCGTTCCACAGAACAAAAGACACACCCTGTACAAACGTTAAGGTGTCAACATTGCTCGACGGTACAGAGAGGGACACAGAGACCTGCGACGAGGCTCATGTCTGTGCAGCACACGGCAACACCGGCTACGGCGAAGCAGCGTAGTTGAACATCTGCCAAACGGAGAAGCTAGTCTTTCTCGGGGGTTTGTGATGAGTAAATAACTGTGTGGATTCCACCAGGCCGGCAGTCTCTCCACCACAGCTGCACATCACTCCCAGTGTTGAGAGCCTGCTACTCTGGAAGGACCAAACGGCAGCAGTTGGTCTTCTTTAAACAAGTCTGAGACGGAGAGGAGGAAAATAAATAAAGCCCCCAGGCACTCTCCTTTAATGTATTCAATTAACGAAGGTCCCTCGAGAGCTCCAGCTCACACTTGGATAAAGAGAGAGCATATCGCCTGGAGATGAATACACTGAATGCACTCATTCTGAAGACCATGATTGGAAATCTTCCTCAACAGGTTCTTACTTAATTAAACTTCCCTTCATCTGACTTTTCTGCCGCTTTCGAGGAAAATTGGGAGAGGCATATTCAAAGCCACGCAGAAACTTCGGAGTGATATCGCGGTTTGTTTACGAAAGTCATTTAAGAGCATGTACATCCTGTAATAACTTCCATCAATACTGTGCATGCCGGAGAGAGCCTATATGAGCAGTATATGAACACTTCCACCCAATCAGAGACAATTATTTGAAGAAATGGCAGAAATTCTGCAGCCGTCGACACACTGTGTAGGAAGGATAATTATCTGACAGTCATTACCGCATCCATAGTAGGAACATGTGCTGCTTGTTCCCGCAAGAGCATGTGCACTCAAAATAATCAACCTAGCCATAGAATATATGTGAAACTAGCAATCCGAGAGTGCTTAAAAAGTGTATTGAAAATTATTTAACATGCTTGTGTGCTCAGATGAATGAGAGATTGTGTTTCGCTTCACCTAATTATCTCAAATATGTCTGGCAAGAATTCATTTCGCATCCCTTTGTACCTTACGCTAATTTGTCCCGCAGTCCCATTGTGTTCCAAAGCCCCTGTAGAATTTCCTATCTATTAAAACGAATCTCTCACCACATGGCCTACATCCACCCTTTGCTACTTCATTTTTTCTCTCCCTAACAAATCAACTTAATCAAGCTCATTAAGTGTCATTATTAGCCATTTATTGTTATCTTTTCCAGTGAACTCCTGACAGTGCCCCCCCCCCCCCGTGCCCCCCTCCCCCCAGTGTGCCCCCCTGACACCCTGCGGAGCCTTCGCCTGGCCTCACCACCTCACGCAGGTCACCACCACGCACACGCGTGTGTCTGGCTCTCACAGGGGGAGAGAAACACGATCAGGTCATTTGACACGGACAAAATCATCCTGCAGAACATATCTGAACGCATCTAAAAACACCACATCCTGCAAGACACAACGAGTCGTATGACACACTCAGTCATGATAACCTTTACATACTTGTGAATCGCTGAGGCTCTGAGCTATGCCAGGGGGCAATGTTTGAGTTATAGGTTTGTTTTGTGCCAAAGTGGTGTTGAACACAACACACGGATGTGTCTAAACGCTGTATGGTGAATGTGCTTCCACAGCTGTCAGGATGACGGACAGAGGAGCAGAGGATTACACTGCAGCGGCATGCTACCACCTGCACACCACAGCCTGTGGGATGAAGTCACAGAGGGAGGGAGAGGCAGAGAGAGAGAGGGGGAGAGAGAGAGAGACCGAGAGAGAGAGAGAGAGACAGAGAGAGAGAGGGGGAGAGAGACAGACAGAGAGAGGGAGAGAGAGAGGGAGAGACAGAGAGAGAGAGAGGGGGAGAGGCAGAGAGAGAGAGGGGGAGAGAGGGAGAGACAGAGAGAGAGAGGGAGAGGCAGAGAGAGAGAGGGGGAGAGAGGGAGAGACAGAGAGAGAGAGGGGGAGAGAGGGAGAGGGGGAGAGAGAGGGGGAGAGAGGGAGAGACAGAGAGAGAGGGGAGAGACAGAGAGAGAGAGGGGGAGAGAGGGAGAGAGAGAGAGGGGGAGAGAGGGGGAGAGAGGGAGAGACAGAGAGAGAGAGGGGGAGAGAGGGAGAGACAGAGAGAGAGAGAGGGGGAGAGACAGAGAGAGAGAGGGGGAGAGAGGGAGAGACAGAGAGAGAGAGGGGGAGAGAGGGAGAGACAGAGAGAGGGGGAGAGAGGGAGAGACAGAGAGAGAGGGGGAGAGAGGGAGATAAAGACAGACAGAGAGAGAGCAAGAGAGAAAAAGAGAGAGTGCGCAAGCGAAGGAGACAGAGCAAGAGAAAGAGAGAAGGAGATAGTAAGAGAGAAAGAGCGACAGAGCGCGATAAAGCGAGAGAGAGGGCCGTCTCTCTCCCATGGAGCTGAGGTTGGGGGGGGGGGTTGGTCCCCACTGCAGGAGTTATTAAGTTTGTCTCTCGGACACACTTGGTTCCACCAGGCTGCCTGTCCCTCATTCATAATAGATGCTAATCTGTTCAGGGCTGACTGATGACAGAGTCTCCTGCCCTTTGCAGAATTAGTGCTCAGCTTTATCAAAGGACCCAAACTGCCTGCTAATTAGACTCATTTCCTCCACCATGAATTATTTATGTCTATTGTAACTGATCGTGGACAATTGGGACGCCATCCTGCGGCACCCAGTTGTCACACTGATGTGCCGCCACAAGGTTCCACACTCTACATCAGCCTTCTGGCTGGACTGCCATGACGACAGCAACTTTACTTCCTGATTGGGATGCAGCTGTTGTCAACACAGAACAATCACTTCATGGTATCCCACATACATGAGAAGCCATCCATGTATTCACCAGCTTACATACAGGGTTCTACGCTTCTAGAAGAGACAAGATTATTCTCAGTCACTCTGGTACAGCGATTTTGGTAACATCTCAGAGACAGTGAACAGGATGGGGATATCATAATATCAGTTGAATTTCAACTCTCACTTCTATCCAGTGTTCATTACCCTGAATTTTAAATGTTGAATATAGGACCACTAACTTTTCCTGGATGGAAGACTGACTGATTGTTGTTAAAGTACCAGTAGAACCAGACAAACCGAATGATTCTCGTTGATATATATTCTGCACTGTTGTATGCATATTTTTTAGATTCGGCTCTGCTCATCAAAACATGGATTCCCTAATTACATCTATTTAAGCAATTTTGAGGAGGCAAAAAATGTTGGGCTTAATTGCATTACTATCTGGAAGGCAGAAATATCCAGACCGTAGAAACGTATAGCATCGATCGTGAGGAAACTGTTAATGAGGCGGATATTTCCTCTGCGTCACTAAGTAGTACAGAGAGACCCAAACACAGGAGACTGGGGAAGTTTGGGCTCAGGTCCTGACAAAGCGATCAGACAAACTCTGCACACATCCACATTCCAGGCACCAAACAATCTTCCGATGGGTCCATTTGGAAATATCTGATCAGAAAGTTTTCTGAATCGTTGCCCTCTAATAGTTGTAGTAAGAAAGTGAGTCTGAACAGGTATGAGCAGTTTGGTCCCCAACAACTACAGATGCAAAGTGATGCAAAAACAGGAAAAACGGAAGCCATTAAAGGATTACAATGGCACCATAAGATGTAACAAATTGAAATATTCATGAACATCCACTGTACTGTATTTCAAAAGCGTATATTTACAAATCAGCCCAATAGAAAATGTGCTCAAGAAGCCTGCCATTTTCTCTCAGCAAGGGTCAGTGCATAATAGGACTCAATTTCAACTCACCATTTGAAAGTTTAATCAGACTTTGAAAGCTGCATAGTGAAAGTGTCTTAAACAGAGTCCCAGCTCTCCACAATAACACTCAAAACTGTTCTTTTGTGTGGCTTTACCACACGAACAATAGCAAATTATGTATGGGTAAAAAATCTTTTATAATGAATCCCACATTTGCTGATTGCAAATAATTGCGTTAAGCGGCTTATTTGCCTTGGGTCGCTGAGGGTGACTCCAGTGTAACTAATATGAGTATCTGATCCCTCACCTCACTGATGAGGCCTATTCACAGCTCTGCTGACCTGTGCTCCCTCCAGGCTCCAAGCACTTCACTGTGATGAGGAGTGTGTTTGTCAAAGTTTTCAAGCGACGTGCGATTATAGAAGAGCCCCCCCTCTCAGCCCTCACCCACCCCCATACCTGGAGCTGGTGCTAGCTTCTTAGAGAGACAGGCAGGCAGACAGGTGGGTGGGCAGGAAGGAAGGTAGACTGGTAGGTGGGCAGCCAGACAGGCAGGCAGCAATCATCAGGTAGGCAGGAGCAGCCATGGCTGACTAAGGAAGAGGAGGAGGAAGACGGTGGCTGGCTGGTTAAATTTACATTTAACATTTAGTCATTTAGCAGACGCTCTTATCCAGAGCGACTTACAGTGAGTACTGGGACATTCCCCCCGAGGCAAGTAGGGTGAAGTGCCTTGCCCAAGGACACAACGTCATTTGGCACGGAGGGAAATCGATCCGGCAACCTTCTGATTACTAGCCCGACTCCCTCACCGCTCAGCCACCTGACTCCACAGATGGCTGGTTGTATGATGAAGGCTCTCTGATGGGGATACTGTAAGTCATCAGCCTTGTTCTACAACACAAGATAACATGCTGAGAACGTAACAGAGCCAGACAAAAACACAGTTTGGTGTCTTAACGGAACCTGTGCGTTGTTCCCTTAACAGCCCACCCCACCCACCTGACTGCGAGGAGACGGGGATATAAGGTGCTCCTAAACATTAGTCCCTAGCTTAAACTAAACTGCAATGCAAACTACAAACGACAATGTCTGAAATACAGTGCTCAAGAGTTCTTTCGAAGTTTTGATCATAAGGTAATTTACATAATTAGCTTTCCAACCAAACAACATATGTTTATCATGCCAGGCCATTCAGATTCACACCTCTTTGAAACAATTCATTTTGAAGCGATTGTGTTGTGCATTTTAGTCATGAATGATGGCATGAAATGTGATTCCTGTTGTAAAGACAATTTGCCAGATAAACTTGATCGGTTTTGTTTTAATGTTGACCTCGTCATTCGACTGTGTCCAGTCACTGGTAACCATTGAGAGAAGGGTTTATGGATAGGCACGGCTTATTAGCTGCATTCTCAGTGATGGAAAATAAATACACAAATAATTGTTCACATTGTCCTCCATTTGAAAAGAAATACCCAGGGAAATCACCAAGAGAACAAAAACATAAATGTGAAATGTATTTGACCATAATTACTTTAGGGTATCCAATATTCTCTCATGCAATATTTCTGTGGCCACCATGTCTGTGGTTTGACCTGAATGTTCTGGGTGAACCAGGGACCGAGGAAGACCATCTCAGGCTGCATCCATCCTGAGGCTGCATCCATCCTGAGGCTGCATCCATCCTCAGTCTGCATCCATCTCAGGCTGCATCCATCCTCAGACAGCATCCCATCTCAGACTGCATCCATCCTCAGTCTGCATCCATCCTCAGACAGCATCCCATCTCAGGCTGCATCCATCCTGAGGCTGCATCCATCCTCAGACTGCATCCATCCTGAGGCTGCATCCATCCTGAGGCTGCATCCATCCTGAGGCTGCATCCATCCTGAGGCTGCATCCATCCTCAGACAGCATCCCATCTCAGACTGCATCCATCCTGAGTCTGCATCCATCCTGAGGCTGCATCCATCCTTAGGCTGCATCCATCCTCAGTCTGCATCCATCTCAGGCTGCATCCATCTTCAGGCTGCATCCATCCTGAGGCTGCATCCATCCTCAGACTGCATCCATCCTGAGGCTGCATCCATCCTGAGGCTGCATCCATCCTCAGACTGCATCCATCCTCAGACTGCATCCATCCTCAGTCTGCATCCATCCTCGAACAACATCCATCCTCAGACTGTATCCATCCTCAGTCTGCATCCATCCTGAGGATGCATCCATCCTGAGGCTGCATCCATCCTCAGACTGCATCCATCCTCAGACAGCATCCCATTTCAGACTGCATCCATCCTCAGTCTGCATCCATCCTCAGACTGCATCCATCCTGAGGCTGCATCCATCCTGAGGCTGCATCCATCCTCAGACTGCATCCATCCTCAGACAGCATCCCATCTCAGGCTGCATCCATCCTCAGTCTGCATCCATCCTGAGGCTGCATCCATCCTCAGACTGCATCCATCCTGAGGCTGCATCCATCCTGAGGCTGCATCCATCCTCAGACTGCATCCATCCTGAGGATGCATCCATCCTGAGGCTGCATCCATCCTCAGACTGCATCCATCCTCAGACAGCATCCCATCTCAGTCTGCATCCATCCTCAGACTGCATCCATCCTGAGGCTGCATCCATCCTGAGGCTGCATCCATCCTCAGACTGCATCCATCCTCAGACAGCATCCCATCTCAGGCTGCATCCATCCTCAGTCTGCATCCATCCTGAGGCTGCATCCATCCTCAGGCTGCATCCATCCTTAGACTGCATCCATCCTGAGGATGCATCCATCCTTAGACTGCATCCATCCTCAGTCTGCATCCATCCTGAGGCTGCATCCATCCTCAGACTGCATCCATCCTCAGGCTGCATCCATCCTTAGACTGCATCCATCCTCAGACAACATCCATCCTCAGACTGCATCCATCCTCAGACTGCATCCATCCTCAGACAGCATCCATCCTCAGTCTGCATCCATCCTCAGACTGCATCCGTCCCCTCAGAGCAAAATGCCCACACATGAACTCAGCACTTTTCCCTTATCACATAGGGAATAAGATATCCAAAGATATCCAAATTGTATCTACAGAATTAAACACAATAGATATATCTGAAGTCCAATTGTTCTTTTAACTATTTAGATTTCTCCAAAGTGTGACTGTTCATGAAGAATAATCAATTTGAGAAAAATGAAATCAAATTATTATAGATTATTTGTAAACCATTTCACATACACTTAATGGAATAATTTATAAAGAAGGAACAGTTTCATCTTTAATTCATATTTGTAAAGTTACACAAGGCCTAATATTTTCAGATGGTACATGCATGTGTTTAATTCAGGGAGCATAATTTCAGAGGTGATTAAAATAATGAGCGGAACGGAGAGACAGAGAGAGAAAGAGAGAGAAAGGGGGGGAGGGGGGAGAGGAGAGAAGTTTGCAGTTCATATGCAGTTCATGCATAGTCTTCTCAGGAACCAGTGCTTATTAGTTACCCTATGGAGGACTAGCATCTCAGCAGCGTGCAATTAAGTGTCTCCATGCAGAATGAGCGTTCAGGTCAGGTTTAATGGGCATAGCGCTAATAAAGGTTAGGCTAGGCAGGAAGGGAGGTGAGTCACCCACACTGTAGCACTGCAAAGGTGTCTCGTGGCAGCAAGGGACATTGACCACCGTGTTTCCTTTTCTCGCAGTTCAGGAACCCTACAATATGCCGTCGCTATGCAGTGCCTTTGTGTGAGACTCCAGCCATGATCACACAAGCTTGTTTGAAATGACAGCGTTTTTTTACTATTGCGGAAATTCAAGTTAATCATGTGAGGAAGAATGTGTAAAGAAATTTCAAGTTTACTGCATAATAACTTTTGGAAGTCACGTTTAAACATAAGAGCACACGGAACACAGTTGTTCGGCTGTTGTTATGAATGTTGTATTTTCTTAAACCTATTGTAACGATTGTTGCTCCTCACATTACCTATTGGACCATCATTAGAAATGCACAATTATGGATTTGTGGGAGTGTGTTTAATCCTCTCAGTAATCAAAGGAAAGACACAGATGACGACATGACCTATAGACCTTCGAGTCAATGGTATCCTCTTAATGGAGAAAAATGGAAATATCAATACAGGCTCATTTAAAAAAATGCTTTGTGTCAGATTATTTACTTGTAATTGCATTCAACAACCAAATGAAAGATGATTTCCAGAAAAATCTATGGGGACTCTAAGCCGAAGGGACTTTATGTTTTCAACCAATGACGAGTGCAGAGCTAAAAAGGAACAGGGAGAAGACAGGTTTCTAAACATAAAGAGAGCTGTTAGCTAGCAGGTGGACACCTTCTCCTTGAACAACAAACTGAATATCCTGGTGGGAGTGGTCTGGACTACTTTAAACCCTATCTCCCAACAAAACACGAGGCAAATAGGTGGAATAAATCCTCCTGGTAAATGTTATTATAGAGAATAGGCCACCACGAAAAACAACTAGAGCAATCTACAGAGACCCCTCCGCAAACCGTTTATCAGCATGAAATGCCATTTCATGCATTAATACTCCACAAATTCCCCCATCGTTTTCAGTCCGAAAAGGCCCCCGACTTGTGATTACCAGTCAACTAAACAATCCCCTCTCGCCCCCGCGGACACATACCACTTCTCTTCTCCCCGCAACAAGCCTGCCGCCGGCCCCTGCAGGTTTGAGGCCGAGGCTGTCAGCAGTAATGTGATGAAGGTGGACCCAGGCCGGGTGGAGCTAAATCGTAGCCTGAAGATGACGTTCTTTGATTTTTAACCATTACAGAGTTTTCATAGAGCTGCAGTCAATTTATTTTATTTATTCTAATGAAGAGCATTAGGAGTGTCGTAGTGTGCGGCGGCGCACATTGATCGCCTCGTTAATCACACTTTGCAGACACTCGCAAATCAAGTTCTAACAGCAAGCACTGAATCAAGGGCAATGAAGCATAAGCTCCTTCACAATTTATGATCTTTCAAATTGTATCTTTTCAACCATTAAATTGCAAGATACCATAAATTTTTATCCTCTCTCCTTCAGTACTGGTATTGATTCTGCCGTGTGAAAAATAGAATAGTAGTAAATTCAAGTAGTTAGACGAAATTTTAAGCCTTGTGTTCGGAATAGACACTGAATAGCACAGGAAGGCTGTTAATTTGCCATTGAGGACAAATATCAGGAGTGATAAAATGTAAAAGCCCAACAGGGATTTAAAAGACCAAGCTCCGGTGAGTTTCAGTCCTCAGCAACCTTGACATCCTTTCTCTTTAGTTCACTACCCCTCAAATGCCAATGCACCTTCAAGACCTTTTACACATGCCATTTTTAAAGATTAGGTACCTGATGTACTGCAGACGCAGAATGAAGCTTTGTTCTGGGGATGCGGTTGGTGGTTCAAAGGATTTTCTGAAGTGACATAAGACATAATGTGGGTGGTGCACTAACATCAGGGCAACCATAACTGGATGGACCCACTTGTTATAATGAGACAGAACAGCATGGATGTGTGGAATCATGATATGTCAAAAAGGACTCTCATACACAGGTGGGATATGAAGTGAATGATACCCAGCAGGTCTAATCAATACTGATTAATACTGTGAAATATTCAACTGTGGGTGGAAATGTCAACGCTGACTATACCACTAAATCCAAATCAGTCTTGAATAGTTGCCACAAATCCATTTGTTCTGAACAAGGAAAACTATTGTGCTGAAACTCTAAAGTTCATGGTTTGGAGGGGCCATTACACTTAACCTGAGGAAATCTAAAATGTTTCTTACCTGCCCCATACTGTTTGAAGGAATTGGCATAATTGTTCTGAGATTACATCTTACTCGCTCTGAGCCGTAAGGAACACACTTGTCGAACAATATAGTCAGATTAGCTCTTTGTGATTGAGCATGTCGAGTATCTATCCAGCTCATTACATACCTATGAAAAGAAACAAAAGCGCTGTTAAAGTGACTCAATTACTGCCGCGAAGCAGGGAGTGACAAAGCCAGCCGATGGATTCTAAAAGTGAAGAGTTAACCCCTTCACACCAGTATGGAGAACAACACTCATGTTATGATTTAAAAGGCACCCATGCTGTTACAGGTGGCAGTCCAAAACAAGGCCTGCAGAAGCCCCTTATCTGCCTGTGATTAACTCCAGTGAAGCCACGGGCCCAGGCTCTGAGAGCACACCTGTAGGCTTCAAAAAAGCGACGCGAAGAACATAGTCTGTCATCATGTCCTCAGATGCCGTCTACCACATGGGAGGCCCTTCATTCCCCACACGCAAGGGGGGTCAGCCCCCCCCCTCCCGAGGTGCGCAGGCTCCGACAAAACAAGAGTGCATCTGCAACTCTGACACGCTCCAGTCGGACTTCTAACTTCGACGCGAAGAGGTAAAAAACCCCAATGCCCCCCCCAAAACGAGCCGCTTCGGAGAGACACAGGACATTAGCCATATGCCGCGGTGGCTGGTGGGGGACTGCGGCGTCTCTCGGAGAGAGGGACACTAAAACCACAGCAGCATGGCAGGTGTGGAGGCTGCAGCTCCCAGGGCTCCCCCTCAGCAGAGAAGGGCAGCCCAGCCCAGTGCAGGAAACAGGCCACCAGGTCAGGCCCTGGCAGGAGAGGAGCCAGCCCGGCACAGTAACGCTCTGGACAGCAAGAACCTCCCCAGGGGCAGACAAATCACCAGAGGAAATGACACGTAAGGAAAACAAACCATAATAAAAGGCATAAAAGCCCACAAACATTGGATTGATCAGACGATTAGCACCCATCTGGCTTGTTAAACTCAATCTGCTATCTCACCTGGGCAGACCGTTTGCTTTTTGGTCGTCTTTGTCGTCTTTCCCACAGCGCTGTTGCTTCTGGGCGACAAGTCAAACCTTCGGGCAGCGCTCTGCAGAGAGAGGAGCTAACGTGGCAGAGTTTGTCTGAATCAGAACAGCTCTCTCCTATTACTGCTGCCCTGCAGATGTGCTGTGTAGAGGTGTGGGATTCTCCTTCGGGGCAGGACACACACAGAACTGACTGGGTGAACTTGCATGTAGCCACCTTTTATCGCAGCAGACTAAAAGACGTTACCTGAGTAGGAGTCTGATACAACAAAGATACGACCCAAATACAGGGAGGTAAGCCTGTGTTGTCGCTATGCACAAATGTCTCGCTACTTCACAGGAGGCAGGGTAAAGCACCTCGCATGGCTTTAACAGCTCCTATATACAGTACAACACAGTACACATGCAGCCCTGTCATCTACATTCATTCTTTTGCTCAGAGTAATGGAAACAGATAACCGGACTGACACAGTTGCCAGGGTCTCACTGGCGACAGCACCACATCCACAACAATCGCACAATGGAGCACTCAAAAAAATAAACACCTACACCGGCCAAACAAAAGGGGATGCAGCAGGATTTGACAACTTCAAGCAAACGGCAAAATGCAGCCTGACAAGCTTTCAAGAGATGGCTCTGCTCCAGCAGATTACAGAGATCTTTATCCTTTCATGAAAACGGAGTGCAGCATTTAAGTGCCAAATGACTGAGAATACAATCTGAATTGTAAAGTGTGTCACCACCATTGCGAGGACCTGTAGGGACAGTAATACTGGGAGTAATTGTGTGATGACAGTCTCATTGCACAGTGGCATTCTCTTGGGCATTGTCATCATTGCTGACAGGTGAAACCGGGACGCTGGGATCAGCTATACCATACAGCAGGAATCTGTACTTTGTAAACACTCCATCTGTACCTACATCTGTGCCGACCCCACAACCTCACGGGCTACTGCTTTTCAATGCAGCACTTTTAAGTTAATTAGGTTTTTCTTTGCTTTTGTCGGCATGTGAAAAGGGGTGGGGGGGGTATGTATCTAGACAGACCCAAGCAGAGACAGGACTTATTTCAGAGTGAAAAGCACAATTGCTCAAAAATCAAAACATGCTGTCAGCCGCTCACCTAAGCAGCAGAAAATGCCCTGACTTTAGAATACATTATGAAGGTAATTGCTCTGACAAAATTACCTTGTCTGTGATGAGCTCGACCACACGTTTCACGTATGTCGATCAGCTCAATGTCACGATCATCAGGGAGCTGAAATCATGGGTTCAACCTTTCGCCGGGCGATAGGAAATCAACAGGGAAATTGACTAAAACATTACACTGGAATTGATGGGCTCTCAAAAGACCAACACCATATGAGTAGGCACACGAAACCGATAGTAGCCATAGCGATGACACTGAACAAGATGCTGTTGAGATTCTCAAGACGTGATTCGATTTGTGAAACACAATGGAAACAATAGCGATGTGAATAGAATGGTTTCATCAACACCACCATAATGACTTCCTGCCATGCTGTATTTAGCAGTGCCAACATGAACATGTGTGTTGTAGTCTAGTTGGTGTTTCAGGCCCCTGTACAGCCTGGTTCAGGGCCCTGTAGAGCCTGGTTCAGGGCCCTGTACAGCCTGGTTCAGGGCCCTGTAGAGCCTGGTTCAGGCCCCTGTACTGCCTGGTTCAGGGCCCTGTAGAGCCTGGTTCAGGGCCCTGTAGAGCCTGGTTCAGGCCCCTGTACAGCCTGGTTCAGGGCCCTGTAGAGCCTGGTTCAGGGCCCTGTACAGCCTGGTTCAGGGCCCTGTAGAGCCTGGTTCAGGGCCCTGTAGAGCCTGGTTCAGGCCCCTGTACAGCCTGGTTCAGGGCCCTGTACAGCCTGGTTCAGGCCCCTGTACAGCCTGGTTCAGGCCTCTGTACAGCCTGGTTCAGGGCCCTGTACAGCCTGGTTCAGGCCCCTGTACAGCCTGGTTCAGGGCCCTGTACAGCCTGGTTCAGGCCCCTGTACAGCCTGGTTCAGGCCTCTGTACAGCCTGGTTCAGGGCCCTGTACAGCCTGGTTCAGGCCCCTGTACAGCCTGGTTCAGGCCCCTGTACAGCCTGGTTCAGGGCCCTGTACAACCTGGTTCTCCCAGAGAGTTGTACATTTCCAGGTCTGCTTCCGCCGGGTCTTTTAGTCTTGCATCTCAGAGTGGGAAAATGCCTCCCATGTCTTTGATCTGATGAGGATCACCTACTTCCGTCTGAAAGGTGATTTCAGTACGAAATCGTTCTCCGAACTCACGCTGCTTGAGCCGAAAGCACATTTTTCCAGCATGTTAACAAACATGTAATTTCCATAAACACGTCCAGTAATTGACAGCTTGATTTTGGCTCTGCCAGGTAGCTGACAGGCCACAAGAGGCTGTTTTAATGCAAACTGAACCAGCTCATGGTCTCACCAGGCCGTAATGAGCTTCACAGGGCTTTGTGTGGATTAGACTACCAAACATATTGTTGCAGACAGAAAAATCTCATAAAGATCCTGTTTAGAATGCGTCGTCTAATTGGATTACCGCAAAACAGTGATGGTCTTAATTACATTGAAACAGATCAACTGGAAGGTTCTATGGGGTGCTTAAAGAAAGTCCCCTTGCACAAAACAGAAGGTTTAAGGGGATTTTAATACCTGTAATCACAAACAATGTCCAGTTAGACCGGAAAACACATCGCTCCAATATCAGCATTGGCAACGGCATGCATTCTGTTTGTAAAAAGACCCATGGATCCAAAGCGAGGTGAGACCCCGATGCATACAAGGGGAACCAAATGGAGTCAGATAAATCTGTATTGAACACTGTGCAAGGAGTGTTAATACATATTAATGGTGACAGGAGTATTTGCAAGTGAATACACGGGCAAAGGGGATTAAACAGAACTCTCCATAGAAGGGGAGGTATCATCACTCCCATTCTGGCGTGGGACTCGGCCTTATCTGATTCATCCCCCTGCGCATTGCCAGCAAACACTGAGGCCTTATCTGCCCGCTGGGCCTCTCCCGAGAGTTTACAATTTCTCGCTTCGTTGGAGCCTGAGCCGAGCTTGTTACCGGGACAAAGGCGGAGAGGTGGCCTGGATGAGAGCACAAAGCCCCCCTCACCTCAGAACGGACACATTTCCCTCAGATAACAGACGAGTGGTTGGACGGCACTGGAGTATCCCTCCACCTCCGTATGACAGCCCTCGCGCGGGGGCGTCACGAGGAGAAGGCCCAAACAGAAAAGTGAAAGTTACGAGAGGCCAGGGTGGCTGGAACCAGTGTGGGGGCCCCGAGTTGAGAGTAGCGTCTTGTGTTCCGGGGTGAGTCACAGAGGAGCGTGGCCCCGGATGAATAGTCCCAGGGCGTCTGTCCTGATCTCGCCTGGTGCTTGTTATGTCGTTAGGGTCGCGAGGACCAGTGACAACACTGGAGGTTTGTCACCAGACAAGTGCTCGTGCCCTGGGCCCGCAAATTGACAGGAGAAAACCACTGTGTAATTTACGACCACCACCACAACACAGAATTACCAGTGGAGCCATGGATGACCTTGTGGTGAGGTGATCTGCGCTGGCCTCCATACGCAGGTTAGGTTTGAACACAGTTGACAGAAGGCTACAACACAACGATATGTACCTCACAGCGCTGGTAAATGGATAGTCAGAGAACTTGGGAATGTCTCTTCCGCGTTTTACTTGGCAAGAACATCTCGGATTGATGCTTTCTCCCAAACAAACGTAAATACCAGTCACAGCAATTTCATCAAACATTTATAAAAAGCTTGCTGAGACAGTTCCGCCATTGTTTTGTGGTGCACTGTGAAATTCTATTTTCAGTTTTACTTGGTGCAGTAATTATCTGTATTGTTGGTGATGATAAAGAAAATAAAGTGCATGAATATGTGCCGGTCAATTGGATTCTGTCAGTTCAAGCAGAATTGGGTACACATGTGAAGAGCTTGCCAGCTTGTAATAGCGGCCGTGTTTGCGTGGAACAATTTCCCCTCTAAACAGCTCATCAACAGCAGAGAGAGTCTGTCACCCGGGGTAACGAGTGACATGTCTTCCGCATCTCCGTCTGTTATTAACATGTCTTCTAAGACAAGCTCAATTATCTGACACTGCCCGTAATTTCCATTCCTTTTTCTGGCACAATGTAAAGTTCCTCTCTTTTCTTTTCCAAGCTGGTCTTTTCGGATCTAGCAAACACTGATATCCGACATGAGTGGGAGGAAGAAACATTCGAGGAGGAGAAAACATCTGCAAGTTGAAAGTGAACTCGCGGAAATGAAACTGTGTCGGCCTTAAGTCCTAATCGCATTTCGGAGAGTCTAGTCGATTTTCATTCTAGATTCTAGCACTCGTTTAGTATTCTAGTATTCCAGTATTCTAGTCCTTATTACACAATGGGCTCCATCGGCAGGCATACCTCTTGTGGTTGAGTCATTTGCACTGTCGAGAAACATTCATCCTTGTTAAGAAGGCAAAGCAGCACAGTCTCGGCACGTAAGATGCATCTCACACTGAGTTTTTAGAGTACGCTCCTCTTTTTGAGCACCACCCTTCCTCCCCCCCGAAAAACATGCCGGTTAGCTTTTTCTTTCTCCTGTAAATGAAAGCATTAGCAGCGCCAAGCACACCTCTACGTATTTCAGTTCTGCATGGCTTTATGTGGGAGGGTCTGGGTTGCCGTGGGAACCTCATAGGAAGTGGTAATGATGACAGCTCTAACTCAGAGCAGGTGCAGTAAACCATGGCAAGTTGGTCAATTGCCCAGAACCCATTACTTCTCCCCTGAGACTCACTATGTAACGTGCTAAGGTACCTTCTGTATAAGGGTGACCTAACTGTCAACAGAGAATTCTCTTTCATTTAGAAATGGAACTGAGGTAACCCACAAGGTTACAAAGATGGCAAAGAGAGGAATGGAATTCCTGGCAGAAAAAAACAATGATGTTCTTCAACAGCCTACGAACAGAATGTATTACATTTAGTCATTTAGCAGACGCTCTTATCCAGAGTGAGCGATGGTATTAGCGGTGGCTGTCTGGACACAAAGTCCTGCAACCTCTCGCTGCGTGGGGTAAACGGAAGCGGAGAACCTGTCGTGTTTTTTGGTGATTGGGCCTGTACGGCTCTAGTCTGTGGCCTATGAACTCGTCAAGGATCTCTACAGTTCAGAACAGAGTTCCAGGAGATGCGATATTCAGACCAGAACGCTGTCTCCTTCTCCTGAGGGTGTGCTTGGGGCGAGCGCGTGCAGGCACTGGAGATGAGAACGAGATGACCTTGGGTGTCAGAGACGTGGATGTGCTTGTGTAGTCTGGAGGCAGACACCGTTTGACCATTCCCGCGCGATGCGATCCATCCGCCACTTGTAACAATAGTGTAAATGGGATGAAAATTGTGCTCACCTTAAGGCAGGCTCCAGTCCTCTCGACGACTGAAAGCCTGGGATGAGCGAGGAGCCGGGCGGCGTCTCCGAGTCCTTGTTTTGCTCCCGGAGACGTGTGTAATCAGAAAGAAAGTCCAGCACAGATTACAGTCTTCAATCAGTCAGGGAGGAAAATGATATGTACATCATTGTCGCGACGGCACATCGCCGGCTCTGTCAGACTGCATGCATATTACCTGTGTCAGAGCTGCCAGGGACCCGAAGACAGACACTGAGAGCCATCACCTAGCCGCCACTCAGGGGGGTGTAGGGGCATCGCCTCCTCCAACGCTGCCGGCGTCTGTCTCCGTGGGGACTCCACTCTGACCTCTGGGATGTTGTTGACACCATTTCATGTACATTTTCAGACGGAGAAACCGTTCCTTTCACCACTGAAATCTTTTTCATCAGGCTGAATCCCGTTGAAGGCCAGCTCTTGTCACTCCTAGGTGCCGCACACTCGAGGGCTGCCGCCGGTCTCTACGCTCACAAGGAAGTTGAAGCCATTTTTCCTGCTCTTACTTGACCTTCAACAACTGGGCGCAGAGGGTCCTCGACACCACGCTCCCTGTTGTGAGACGGCAAAGGTGGAGCGAGGCCGGAGACGTACAGACACCCACCATGCTGCAAACGACCAAAACGTTGAGACCTATGATAGGTTTTAAGAATATTTTCTGTCGTTAATAAGGTGCTCTGCTGAAAATACTAACAACAAATAGTAGGTGAATAGATGTGAAATTCCGCTTAGAAGCTCTCAAATAAACAAAGAATGACAAAGGATAATACAATTGAAATGCCTTCCTTCTGTAAGACAACAGCGATGCAAACCAGCAATTTCCCTGGGACAAGAAAGCACCCAATTAGACCCTGTGAATAACACACCTCGCTCAGCTGAGAGAAGGTAGATGAAACATTTGCAACTTGGCCTGTCCCCACCTCCACACCCACCCAACACACACACACACACACATCCAACACACACACTTCCCCTGAGATCCACACCCATACACACACATCCCCAGACCTCCACCGACCCTCCAGCCCCCTCCGCCCTCCTCCACAGTCTGCATCTTTCAATTTAACATCCACCCAGACACCTCCGATAACTGCTGATGACAAATAATGGCGTTGAAAACACAGGAAAAACAAAAGCCAAGAGAGGATGGCAACCGCTGGTCGCTGCTATCAGGTTTGCATAATAGCCCTTCTCTCCCACCCCGGGAAGTCTGTTCACCTTGAGGAGGGCTTGCCTAAACGCAATGTCAACATGAGCACTCTCCGTCTCCCCAACGCTCCCCTCTCCGCTCACCCCGCTGGGGCCCTGGAGGGAGGTCACCAAATTGTCTGTGGAATAAAATAAATAAATAAATAAACACTGACCTTCTGTTAAATCGGCCAAATTCAGTAGACAGGGAATATCAGGTTATTGAGTCGGTCCATGCTGGGTTACCTTGCCTGGGGAAAAAATGATCTGCTCCATTGTCCGCCTCTTTGCAGTTGATCAAGGACAAGAGTGTGTTGAGAATGCAGAGAGACTGAGGCTACTTCGGACTGTTTTAACTACTGTTGGGGTGAGAGAGAGCGAGGAGAGAACCACAAAGATGCTTTGGATGACACAAGACATCAAACAGAAAGCAGACTACCATGTTTCTTAAAAAGCAGCCACTGTCATCTTACATGCAACCACAAGAAAAGAGCTAAATCCATTAAATACTGGGTGTGTGAACACTGTACTTTGACAGTAGAGAACACACACAGAAAAAAAAGGAATGCTACGGCAGAGCTTTCGGGTTACCTAGCACTGCACTTTGGAGTTGTTGATTCCTGAATGGTAGTCATTTTGGCAAATTGCAGGCATATCTCTCAACAACTGTGGCAAATAGTTAAAATTGGATATAGAAGGAGATGAAACACCTGTCTGTCTGGAATGAGCTGTATCTTTGGGACAGAATAATGCAGTAAGTCATTTCTGCCAACTGTTCTCATTACCTCCCTGTGGCTAAAATGTATAATCCTTATGGTAGTTTGGGTTTTCATCATCCATACAGTGGAAAGCGTTATTACATTATTATAGTATGTGTCTGGCACCACTCTTCAGTATAGTTATTGTATTTATGTGTTTTGCACATGAATTCAAATGAAAGTTGAGCCTCATGCACAATTACATTGCAATTCAAGCAGAGAAGGCCTGTTGGAGGATCTATCATGGAGCGGGCATTTTGCACAAGCTGCAAACAACTTAAAAGACGAACACTTGGAATTATCCCTATCCCGAATCACAGACAGATTAGCATACCTTGAAACGTCTTTCCTTTTGCCTCTAGAGTCTCAATCTCCATTTCGACCTTCCAAAGATTCAATGTCACATTTGACTGCCTGGGCCCATGCAATTTTTTCAATGAGATGATCAAATCCGTTGTTGTAACATCCTGCAAAACTCGAAAGTCAACAAAACATCATGAGGACTCCGATAAGGATCTAAATGTAAAATATTCATGTTTTTCAGTGGTAACAATGGATTAATCATGGCAAAAACGTTGCTGGTGAAAATCGCGGTGAGAGTCGCAAAAGAAACAATACCGTTGTGTCAGCTACCAGGTAAGGGTGAGAACATGTTAATGTTTTGAGCTACCTATTCCAGGACAGGGCCTCACAGGAGTCCAGATAATGCTAAATCCATCAGCACACTAATCTCTCTCTTCCTCTCCCCTCGTCCTCTGCTTATCTCCTCTTTTCCTCTCCTTATCTCATCTCCTCTCTTCCTCTCCTGATCTCCTATTCCTCTCGTTATCTCATCTCCTCTCTTCCTCTCCTTATCTCCTCTTCCTCTCCTCTCATCCTTTCCTCTCTTCTTCTCCCCTGCCACCTCTCATCCCCTCTCTTCCTCACCTCTCCTCTCCTTCTCTCTGATACTTTCCCTCTCTTCCTCACCTCTCCTCTCCTCCTCTCTGATACTTTCCCTCTCTTCCCGCTGCTCTGAGAGGTGTTTATCTGAGAAACCCAGCAGAACCAACCTTTTCCTCTGTGTCGTTGAAGCGACGCCACTTATCAGGCAAGCAGAGGCCACCTATGGCCAAGTGAGTGCTGAACAGAAAATGAAGGACCCAAACATGTAATAGAGCGATGATAAGTCACAGTACAGCCGTGTGTCTGGCCACTGTCACCAGTTGTTTTGATATCAGGTTATCAACTCGCTTTGTCAGTTCCATCAATTCAAAACAGCAGCAGCAGCAGCAGCAGCACTTTAATAAATGTTTTTTTACATCTTGTATGTAAAGTCACTTCTCAAAATGACCAAATCAACACCAGATTTACCCCAAACCTAGTTTATATGCTAACTGACCCTGGGACCACTGTTCTCGTGAGTGTATCAGGAAACTACACCATTTGTGGTAAAAAACCCTCCCTCCTGGACAACACCGTAGTCCACATTTGATGCCCTGACAGACTAAACAGAACAGGGGGAGCAGTAACAATCTTACACAACCGCATGTTGCCTCTGCTATCAAAAACCTCACAGAAGGTGTTAAATCTGCACAAGAAAAAAATATCACATTACCACTTCTCTGAACAAATATACTGGCATCATTATCATGTTGATATACCTTTAACATACCCAAAATATACCTGTTAACATATCTTACCGAAACATATGACTCCTTTCTGCCTCAGGGACAACACCCAGTGGAGCTCAGTAGAGCTAACCTTAGCTGTTGCAGTCTTTTAATGTTGTCAATTAATAACGTACATATCACAAGAGCTAAACATCTAAAGCAGCTGTGAGTCAGGGTTCAGGAGTGTGTGATTCTGTGAGCAGATTGTCCCTCAGCTCTGAGTATCACAGGATTCATTCCTGCAGGGGCAGAAAAGATTATTACAATATTCGGATTACCGAGCAGGGGGAAATTAATTGGACTAATTAACATACAAGTAAATGATGATACCGTTAACACATTTCATTAACTCAAACTGTCATTCTGTGTTCGTGCTGCACTTGGTATTGCATTACAATGAATTGAATTCATTAAAGTATGCAAATGAATAGTGACACAAAATGGACGTGTCCTTTTAACATTTCTAGAACCACATTTTCGGACTTGTTTTCTGCAAATTGACGGAGATTCAAACCATGTGCTTCTCACTCGGAGGTGTCAAATAAAAGCTTTTGCACAGCTTCGTTTTAATTATGTTCCTTGCACTCTCATCAGTGTAAGAGATATAAGGCATTTCCCTCTCTTTCAGAGACAGCACTAGGTAAGAAACGCTGGTATCAGATGCATTCAGCAAAGGGGAAATGGATCACATCACATCCTCCAAGGAAATCTCAGGCTGAGATAGCCACTGTCAGCGATGGGCTAGGTGCAACACAGCTCAAGTTCACTGAGCTTCTTCACCATTAGTCTCAATCGAAGATGACGGTCTTTCCTGGTGAAACTGGCTCGTCGTTTGCCTCCGTGCCGTTAGGACGGGTATAGAATGACGCTATTACGTTCTGCCTTTTAAAGGAAGCAGAAATTAGTATTTTAGCGGAAAGCGGTACACGACTGCGTGACGTTCACTTCTCTTCAAACGGAGGTCTGCACCTCCTCCAGGCCCAGAGCGTTCATCTCAGAAACCCCGCAGGGAGGGGTCAAAGGGTCAAGCTGACTCCTCCAGCTCCTTTGGCTGCAGTGACATCTGCTGGCCTGATATCCCAGGGAGGCGGGGGGGGTACTTGGCGGAGGGCGTTCATTACAACCTTGAGGCGAACGATCATAAGCTACCTGTCAGCCCTCTGGCCACTACTGCCAGCAAACCGAAATTGATATCCAGACATGGAACTGATGCCTTTTTCTCGAGAAGGTCATGAAACTGTTGTCTCATCTGACCTGACAATAAAGTACTGACAAAAAACATACAGGATAATCCTGAATATTTCATCCGGTTTGGCTGACCCAAAGAAAACATTCCTGCATGGACGGAATCATCTACTCCTCAGCTAAAGAACATCTTCTGGTATTGCAAAAAACAAAACAAGACAACTTAGTACTTTCTTAATGTTTAGTCATTTTAGTATGAAATATCAAGCTGCCCTCCAAAAAGTGGACATTGTACAACCATTTAGCACTTTTTGAGAAAAAAAAGTTATAAAAGTCAATTAAATCATAATCAAATGAATGTGAAATAATAAGTGAACAGATGAGATTGAGTTTAATCTTTTGAGATTGTGCGAATTCTTATATATTCACCTCTATACATAAAGAATAGAGGTATTTAAAAAAAAACAAGCAAAATTAAATGTCAAGATAGTGTTTATGACATTATATCGTATGATACATGTGGTATCATTTGCTTCGATAGCAGTTTGGCCTCACAGACGCACAAAATTAATGAGTTACAAAATATATATCTTCACAAGATTCAACCATCCCAGCCCTAGATACAATGCTCACTCTTTGCTTTCTTCAATTCTGATTCAAAAATAATGAGAAAAGTGACACATATATTACAGAAAAGTAAATAAAAGAAATACAATTGAATTCATTGAAATGTTATGACAGGGACAGAAACATACACATTTACAGAGTAAAAGAGCATAGCGACACAGTTTCTTGGACAGTGTACAAAACATATTATACAAAAGGATCATTATCAAAAGGTAGTTGATGAGGACAGTTTAAGAGCTTTCTAGAAGCTTTCTAGAAGTCAGCAACACCGTGTCTAACCTGTCTACTAGGACTGATTGAGCGAGGTACAACAGAATGAATCTCTTGCCCAAGCCATTTCATTATAGGAGGGGTTGTCATTGAGAGATCCTGACACACATACCTTCATAGAGCATAGGTCAAACGGTGACAACATAATTCACCTCAGCTTTTGGTCCATCAATAAAACACATTTCCACAACATGCTTGAAGCTACAAGGGGAGATTGCGCTGACGTGCAACCACATAGTACTGCATGACAAATCACCCTGAGATTTAAGTCAAATTTGGCAATTCAACCCCTAAACATGGCTTTGTTTGATCTTCTGGATACAATGACACAGCCTTAAGTTGTGAATCATTTAGAAATGGTGTTTCTACAAAAGAAACACGTTTAAACATTATATCACACATTGAAAAAGCCATTCAAATAGTTTGGAGTTTGAGATACCACAAAATCAGTTTCACTATGCAAAGCCTACTATAAATAGCTGTTCAATCAAAATACTTGATTTGCAAGAAATGCATATCACAACAGATAGGAACCATAGATGTTCAAGAGGAATTATATTACAAAACTATTACTTACATGATTGATTTTTTTTTGCCACCTTTAAAGGTATTAAGGGAGCAAAAAGGGGGTGCTTGGCAATAGTTTAGGCAAGCACATATACAATATGGATAGGAGGAAGACACTTAATAACCATAAATGCATAACACAACAGGTGTATAACGACATTCAAACATTTACATGAAGACACATCTGGACTTGAAGCAAAAACAAACCGACAAAGACCTGACCATGACTAGCCATCATTAGAACACACATCGATAAGGGCATTAGCCTGGCAATAGACAATTGCTTCGTTGATGTACCATTCTTTTAACAAACATTTCAACTTATAAATTCAAACATCCCACCTTCAGACGACATATGATACAAAATAAGGCATTTTCTGTTTGAGTATTTTGGAACCACTTCTGCTAGTTTACCCTCCTCCAACGGTAAAAAGACTGCTATTGAACACGAACAGACTGTCCTTGTTAAAATATAATATATATTTATATATATTCATTCATGTGTGAATAATAAAAAAAGAAACAAAAAAACAAGTGGGAGTTTATGAGGCTTGTAGAAGTTCATGAGAGAACGGCCAGCTACTCCATGACTTCGCTGGCTGCTACGGTGACAAGCTGGAGGGGGATCTCTGCGCTGGATAGGATGTCCTGGGCGTTGTTGGAGCCCTGCTGGATGTTGGTGAGGATGAGCGTGGTGCCGCCCGCCGTGATCAGGCTGTCGGAGGAGCCCGCAGAGTCCACCGACGCCGCTGCCGCCGCGCTGCCAGTGTTCACACCTTTCTTGTTCTGGTGAGTCTTAATGTGCTTCGCCAAGTGGTCGCTCCGCATGAAGCGCTTGGAACATTCCGGACAGACAAACTTCTTTTCTCCTGTACGGGAGACGGGACACGGTCACCATCGAGGAAATACACAACGCGACAACCTCGTCACCAAGATACATGATGTAGACTGAAGTATTGGGACATCTACACAGTACATCTATATAAACCTACAGACAATAACATGGAGTGGCCCAATATATTGAAGATTTGTAACATCATCTACACAATCATAGGACAAGAATAATTTCACATGGGTGATAAATACATTTCAATAGTTGTGTCTGGAGGGTGACAATGAGAGATTCTCAGAATATCCGTCCTAACCATGTTTTGTTTGTGCACCGTTAGGCTCATGCATTTCAACAGGACAAAAAAAACAACAACCCGAAACTTATAACACCGCAGCATGTATTTGGTGCAAGCTTTACAAATGTGCTAAATACTGAGGGAGGGAGGGTGCAGGGAGGGAGGGTTGCAGGGATCGCACCTGTGTGGGTTCTCCTGTGTCTCTGCAGCTCGTCGGAGCGCGTGAACCTCTTCCCGCAGAACATCCAGCTGCAGACGAACGGCCTCTCCCCAGAGTGCCAGCGCAGGTGGGCCCGCAGGTGCGACGTCTTGCCGTACACCTTCCCGCAGCCCTGGATGTGGCAGATGTGCTGCTTCTTCTTCCCCATGTTGGATCCCCTGAGAAACACCAACACAGCGGGCACAAACCACAACAGAAACACCATCAGACCCCTGAGAAACACCAACACAGCGAGCACAAACCACAACAGAAACACCATCAGACCCCTGAGAAACACCAACACACCAGGCACAAACCACAACAGAAACACCATCAGACCTCTGGGAACTCTGCGAACCGTGCAGAGCGCCGAGTCAGGAGGAGTCAGGAAGAGTCAAGAAGAGTAAGGAAGCGCTCACTCACCTCCCGCCCGACTCTTTGCAGTTGGGGCAGGTGCAGGCCACCCGGCGCAGCCTCTTCCCTTCCTGGCCCACCTGTTCGTCCTCGTCCACCAGCCGGACACGCAGGTGGGACAGGTCGCTGGTGTTCAGGGTGGAGTCGCTGCCCAGCTGCCAGTCCTCTGCGTTCGGCTCCTCCTTTATCTGGATGTCTGAAGGGGAGAGCGAGAGGAATCTGTTTACACGGCGACATCCGTATAGGCCAAACCCAGAGAGGACAACATAGGTCAGAGGAAGACACGCTGGTAGATTTGTTTTCCCCCTTATTGCTTTTCACTGATCTCCTGGCGCCAAGCGTAGCGACACAGTCAAAACTCCCCGTTCAGACTCGCCAAATGACCACGCGGATACCCTGACAGAGGCGCGTTCGATCAAACATGCGACACGCTCTCAGAATGAAAACATCACGTACCTCCAGGGCTGTCCATGTCGCCCTCCTGTAACTGGGCTATGGAGTTGACCGTCACTGTCTGCAGGTTAGGGATCTGCCCCGTGCTGATGCTGACCTGGCCCGCGCCCAGCGCCCCCCCCTGGCCCAGGGACAGGGTCTGGACGGGCGCCAGCGTGATCTGCTGGGGCGGGGTGGTGGGCAGCTGGAGGTTCTGCAGGTTCTGCACGCCCTGCACCTGGAAGGTCTGCCACTGGATCTGCCCCGTGGGGGTGACTGTCTGGGCCTGGATGATGAAGGTGCCGGGGTTGATCAGCTGGACATTCTGCAGGGTCTGTTCCCCGGCCACCACCGACTGCACCACCTGGCCGTCGCTGGTCTGGACAGGCACCTGCTGTAGCTGGAGGATGGGCTGGCCCGAGGACACCTGGAGGCTGTGGACCTGGTTCTGCTGCAGGAAGCCGTCCTGGAGGGCCGAGCCAGGGTCCGCCTGCTCGTCTTGGGTCAGCCCGCCCGCGTCACTGATGGCGTCGGGCAACTGGGAGGAGGACGATGGCACGTACATGTCCGGGTTGGACTCGCTCCCCGAGAGGGGCTCGCCCGTTTTGTCCAGCCCCTCTGACCCGTCTAGAGGCTGGCCGGCCATGATGAGCTGCCCATCGGAGGTGACGCCAGTCGCTATAGTCTGAGCCCCGGAAAGGCCTAGAGAGTCCAAGTCCACACTGTTGATGGGCACAAAGGTTATGTTCCCCGGCAACCCCACAGGCACATTTGTGACAACCTGACCCTGGTTGTTGAAGGCCGAGCCGCTAATAGACACTCCCTGGATCTGCTGGACGTGACCCGTTTGGGACATGAGGTTGTGGTTGTTCGACAGGATGTCCTCCGCCGAGGTCACGCCCAGGCTCTGGCTACCGTCCGACAAGATCTGGATCTGGCCCGTGGCGTCCGCGCTCAGGGCGGACCCGTCCACGGTCGCCGTGGAGAAGCTCAGCTGTCCGTCCGAAGTCTGGAGCTGAGGAATCACCTGGTACTGGATGTTAGGCACTGTGTTGGCGGAGGAGGCGTCGGAGCCCGACGTCACGAAAATGGGCTGGCTCTGGAGGTTCTGGAGAGGAAGGACGTACTGTCCGTTGGACGTCACGATGCCCTGGCTGGAGACTTGCATCATACCAGACTCGTCCTTTGCTCCTGACGTGGTGGTTAAGACTTCCCATCTGTCTCTTCCTGTTAACTGTATGGATGTGAGGTCTGTTGTCTGGGAGGGGGGGGGGGGACGACACAAGGTGTTTCATGCACATTGCACGTTGAAAATTCACCAAGGTAACGTACGTTATCTGATGAAATAAAGAGGTGCCATTCTGTCTGATATAATTAATAATTAGTCAAATACACAAAGGAGTAGATTTTCTAAATCAAGACATGCCCTATATTTTATAAAGGCCAGTTGAAACATGCATTACAGATTAGTTACAAGGGGTTTCAGCAGTAAGAGCATTTGTTATGAGAATGTTTCATTCTTTAAGAACACAACTGTAAGAGCTGGTGCTGCTAGTTCACACGATACACGAGAGAAAGCTACTGCATTTGAAAGAATTTGAAACGGGTTTGATGAATCCCGGTGACTCGCCATATAATGGGTTTGATAAGGTGCAATCCAAATGAAAGCCCCTACTGTTTGGGATGCCTTTGGGAATCTTATTCTCCAACAGGCCAACATACAGTACCGCCACCACTTGCATTGATTTGATTATAGTGTAATGGATGATTACGGGTAGTCTATTCGTTTTCAGAGGTGGTGACTTACCACAACAGCGGCAGCACCTTTATCCCCCTCTTTATCCCCGATCTCGCTGCAGGTAGCTGCCAGCATATCGAGCGGTGACGGCTGAATGTCCTACCCACAATGGGCGGGTTTAAAAGGAAGAAAGTGGGTGGCCGTTAGTCCGGAGCCACACAGGAAGTTCGACTTTACACTACAAATATTATAACGTGTGAACTCCACAAAGCACCACGCACTTACCAACACCACAGAGAAGCAAACGAGGTTTATTTCGTAAAAGTACCTGATCTCCTCTGCCATCGTCCTGCTGCAGAAAGTCGCATTGACTGCTGTCCACCTCCAAGGCAGCCATTTCCTCTTGTTTCACTGGCTGTTCTGGGGCTGCAGCGAGGCACAGCAAGAGGGAAACAGCAATAACAAACCCGATAACTTTAGCTAGCTAGCGAGTTGAGTAACGGGAAATCTACAACAACAGCTTCATGATTCGCCATACGAAACACACTGCAAGCCTCCGTTTCAGTCGCTGTATGTGAAGTTGATGATGAACAAAGTCAGAAGGCTTGCGTTTGCTGGCTAGCTTGCTTAGCTAGTGGTGCTGCAAGCGAGCTGTCAGTAACTGTGCACAAACGGAACGATGATGTTAGGACGGATGTACATACCAGTCATTGCGTGCTTTTTTTAATTCGGAGAAACTCTGTATTATCACATTCCAGACATGATTATATTAGTCGACGTTGGGCTGCAATCGGTAATTCCAGTATATTTTTTTCTATTTTGATTGACGGTATGGGGAACACAAAGGGTGGGGCCTGAAAGATTGACTGAGAATTTTGCGTCATGTACAGGAAATCCCTCCGTCCTTCTCACACGCAATTGGCTACCTTGAATATGCTCAGCGTTCTCATTTGTCCACATGTATGACAGTCATTTTCTGAGTAATACATTTCCTGTTTATCATTGTTCTACTTGATGGCTTTGTATCCATTCTGCAACTGGGCTTTGACCAGTTTGTAAATGGGTTGTTGAAGTCTCATTGTGTCCGTATGAATTGTATTTGATAAATTGATAGTTTCAAAATGTGCATCCACAACACACTTGTCTGTTGTAAGCCAGTAAGGTGCAAATGCCGTTTGGAAACAAAGGAGAAAATTACAGAACTTTCAATGTAAACTAAGATAACATTTTGCATTCATTTGTATGGATTTTCTTAAAAGCAAAAAATAGACCATTATTTTATGTCAATTTAGTTGACTTATTGATTATTCTTGCCAAAGGATGAATTGCTTTTCTTAGACCTGCATTCATGCTGCTCTTTTGTCACGATTTAGATATGTCAAAGGTGAAAAACCAATACACAAATCTTCCCTTTTGTGGTTTGATAATATTGCATGCATGTAGCTTACAGGAATGTGCTTTGAAACTATCAAAGTGTTAATTGATTAGTACGATTTACTATTCATCCCAATACTGCTCTTACTCTGGAAGAGAAATCATTAAACGTGACTCTTTTTTTCTCTCCTGCAGCAAATGGCAAATATTTTCCATGAATGGACTCTTAAAATGAGTGTGTACATGATGGTGTCTCATTCAAACTGAATGAGCATACTTTATTGTAAGCAGAATTGCAATGAAATTAGAGCCAACGAGTGTGTCATACAGTCTGTCGTGCCTCTGACGCTATCAGGCCTTCACTTCCGAGTATTATTTGTGGTGTGTCAGTTCCTCAGAAAGCAACCAGAGTGAGGCCATTTCTCTCAACCTTCAATTCAAACTTGGCCCATTACAGCCAGACTACAAAAGCACTTTCATGGCACTCAGAAGCTCAAGGCACTGAATGGTGGATATTTCCAATCACTCTGCTGTCAATCCAAGTGTCAGGTAAACACAGGCCCACGGAAACAGCCTTTAGAAATTCTTGAAGCTCTGGCTGTCTTACTTCAGTAGCCCTTGGAATCTTATCAGCAATTTTAACAGAGACCCCCAGGTGAAAAAGGAAAAGTCAAATGTATATCCTAATTGCAACATCTAATCCAACATCCTAGAGAACATAGGTTGGAAGACAGCTAATTGCCGTTTTTGGACATCTAAAGTGCGAGTTGGAAACTGCAGCAAAATGTGAGGCATCGGATTGTATTGACTGCCCTGAACACCTGCTGTTGACCTGTGCAGACCTTCTATGGCAATTACCCTGTGGGAGTTCCAGCAGAGCGATGAGGACACAATACAATAGACAGAGATTTCAACAGGAATATATCTGGTACATAAAGTACTCTGAACCTATGTGCCGACATTTAGTACCTTTCACGCTCATTCTATGCCAAACACAATGCTGAGATGAAACTAATATTGACCCTGCGTCAATTTCCCCTACTACAGCGTACGATACTACTGTTTCATGATCGCTGTGTGAAGAGAGGACCATATATAACAGCAACAGAGCAGAAGCAAGAGTGATTGTGGCTGAGTGTGTTTTCGTCCAGGCCATGGTGTGGGGACAAGGGGACTCAAGAGAGGCAGGTCTGGGAGGGTGTCTGGATGTATTAACATATTGACAGATGTTGTCTTGAGGGCCGGTCTGAGGCAGGGCTCACCCCATGGAGAGCCGATGCCTGGTTGGAGACACCTCGTGGGACACTGGAAATGGGGCCTCAGAAGGAAGATTGAAAACGGTGCGACGCGTGGACGGAATACCAAATGCGTTTCGATGACATGTTCGGAGAGAGAGGCATCATTACGTACACATTCTGTGGGAACATGGGAACACTGCGTTTCGATGTGTGACATGTTGAATCCTCTCCATGTACACACACTTGTTTACTGTAGTTCCCTTGATTCTCATGTTTTACGTTAGGGCTGCTTGTTAGACGAGGAAATGTAAATTATCGCATCACCACTGTACAATATTGTGGGGGGAAAAAAACTGAAGTGCATTTTAATGACTATGGATGACCCGGCTATAATTCATTACTGTAGACACAGTAGTGCATGTTGGATAAATGTATCAAGCATATTTCTATTGATACAGAAACAAATTATCTTTTCATCTTGAGGAATTCATGTACACCCTTGGACATACAAAGAGGTGGTAACCAGGAGGAAAGTTGCACGGAGACTTTCTTAAGATTACACCAAATGTTCATTGTTTTCCTTCTCCATGGCACTGTTGGCTTCGTGACTCTAAACGTGACGGCAGTGACAATGTGCTTGTCCCTCTCACCGTGCTGAACACAGACAGAGATAGGCATAACAGACTTCTAAGCTGCTTTCACCGGGCCATTTATTATAACAGATGTATTTCATTTTGCACATTAATACAGAGAAGGCCATCTTGATTCGTCGAGATTACTGCCGAGGGTTCTGCTGTGCTGTTTATTTTCAAAAGTGGCTCAGATCATGCCAACAATACTTCAGGATGCAACACCACTGCCCTATCCAAGGCATCCACAATCCCACATGTGTGGGCGTGTTCTGACAAACGTCACAGTTATTTACGCGTTTGTTTATCTAACTCTACCATCCCTTAATGCGTTTGAATTCTCTAAGAATGTTGGTGTGATGGTACAAAAGCAGGCCACAGCCTTTTGTGTTCGTACTTCCTGGATCTCTGTCTGCCATTCTTGGTCGACTGCCATCGTGGTTAGGCTCGGGCGGGGGGGGGGGGGGGGGGGGGGGGGTGGCACCACTTGATTGATGACGCTGACAGAAGGTTTGTGGCAAAAGGAGAAAGGCCCAACCAGATACATACGGTATCTCTGAATCTTTATTTCAACAGTACGCTGCAGCTTACAGCTATGCATTAAGTATACATAATTCACTCTCATCCTACAAGATTGTGCCTATACTAAATGTTAACTAGGGCATCGTAGCTCAGGGGACTGGTTCATGTTCATAAAGGGAGATCAAATGTGCTCTGGTTTGGTCCTTTGATACCCAGCTTGTTAGTATTAAACCCCATAACGGCCTACTTATGACATGATTAAAGACCAGGGGACTTTTATGGTGTTTTGTCTCAGAGGGTAGGCTACATCTGCATGATTCTAAATAGCTTCATTACAGTTTCTAAAAACTTTACTGTCACTTCATGAAAAACAAAACACTCAGAGCTAGACCGCAGAGCTGGCTTGGCTTGGCTAACACCAGCACCGAGTTACTTCATGCCCCCACTGTGCTCCCCAGAGGAGCTTCACGGTTTCACTTAGACAATCAGCCTACAACGCCCTCAACTGTAGAAGAATACAAAATATGAAGTACATGGACGACTATAATAGCTACAAGCTAGTTCCTTTCCAAACGAGTGCTCACTGGGGCTACTGGATGAAGTTAGTTTGATTGATTTTAATCAGTGGCTGGTGCTGTGACAAGCAAGTAACAAGACAGGTTTTACAACCTGCTGCCGTATTTCCAGATTACAATACACACGTCTTGAGACTGTGAACTGCATTCCATCGTGTCCCAACTAGCATTATCCTATTTTTCTCGATTCATCTATTCGTCATTACACCTTGAGGACAGCAATCCAACTTTATTTCCAAGCCAAACACTGTGTTTTTTAGTGTTATAGTACAGCCTTTGTTTCATAAACACATGATTTCAACAGCTTGTGCATGCAATACCATTCCTTTAAAATGACAATTTTTATTCAATCTTTTTCGTTCCCATCAGAAGGCCATTTTGTTCTCTGCGGCGAGGGGGGTATTAATAGAGGCAAGATATTCAGCAGCGGAGGCTGATCTGCTGGTCTGTGTTCTCACTCCTGTGGAGCATGCAATCTCACTTTGCAGCGTCGCAGTCACAGCCATACCGTTCCATCAGCATAAATGCCTCACAAACACTCACTCACAAAGTATAGAGGGCGGAAAAACACGACTTCAAAAGACTGGCTGCGAATGGCTTTTCGGGCTACGCTCCTGAATTGTGGCAACTTTTATTGCGCCATTTGGAATATCATAAAGGGTGAATACTTTTGTGAGGAACGTTGTTCAAATGTTTTTTTGTGTGTTTTTTTTGGGAGTGTGTGTGATGGTGAGTTTAGATTATGAATTTGTCTTATAAATTCAATAATGTGCAAGACAACTATGAATGGCACAAAAGCAGCCTTCAGTCAAATCTGGGTAAGTGATTCCAGGTAACAGCATTCTGAATAAAAACAAAGCGCATATTAATAAGCAATCTCCTGGAATACAGTATCTCCAAAAAACATGACCAAATAAGCGAGCAGAAAACTGTGGAGAGGAAAGGTCAATTCAAACATAATTTCACCTGACCATTTCTCTTGTACAAAATAATCAGTGTCCCACAAAACACCCCCCTCGAAAAAATCCACTTTACAAATACAATTATAGTTGCCCCCTCTCTGCCAGTGCTTCTGTCACCTGTGCCTTTTAATACTCTAATCAGTGGTCGGCAGGGCTTCTATCTCCCTGCACATGCTGCACACTAGTCAATACAGACATCCCCAAACACACACAGCCTGGTTTTGTCAAATGTTTTATTGAGTGTAGACATCTGGGCTACTGTAAAACATGCATTATCTGTGGAAGAGGAAGGGGAGCAGGTGGCATTGTCCTCGCTGTCAGCTGTGTCAGGGATGGCACCCCTGATGGAGATTAATGAAGTATCTGGAGAGTCGTGCGCTTCTTCAAATGCTCTTACAATTTGGAGAGGGGGGCTGTTCCTGATCTTAAATAGCAAAGCTGTCAGTGTTTAGTAGACCTGTGCTTTGGCACGGAGAAGGGAGAGGGCTGGATATTCCAGGACAGCAAAACAAACAGGGATAATATAACTGTGGGAAGGTTAGCCTGGGACATGTGGGCAGGTAGCGATCGAGACGCGCGAGCCTCGCTCTCTCTCTCTGAAACAAAGAGAAGGCACTCTCCTGCAGCACAGTCCAGTTGTTGGTTAACAGACTGCTTGTCGGTCACTTCTTCTTAGGCTGGTTGGGTGTGTTGAATTTGAAAAAGATGATGTCCCCATCCTCTACCACACAGTTCCTGCCTTGCTGTCTATATTTTCCGGCTGCCTGTAAAAAATAACAAAAAGATCAACCAGACTAATGAGGGTTTTCAAATATATACAAACTTACATCTCACACATTGCTCGCTCTTCAGCCATACAGACGGTTTCTCTGAAAAATAAACACAGGCACTCACGCACACACACAAGACAGCATGTTTTATTCATAAGGTTTTTAGATTCCCACTGAGTGGATAACCCTTGTCTCTGTCAATTTCCATTCACATGTGCAAGTAAAATGTTAATAACTCTCTTTCATTATAGCATCACACTTCTCAAAGAAACAAACCAAGTCCCAACATTTCTTTGTGTACATTAGATGTGTTTGCTCCGAGTTTGCCCCTCTATGGCAAACTCAAAATAATTGACTTGAAGTGCTAATACGGACGGGTTTATGCATTCTGGTTCTGCACAGCGCACAATTAATTAGAAGAATCAATGTCCCTTTAAAGGCCCGGGAGACCATTTAATCCGTGCTCAATACCACCAGAAACACTGGTTGGAGAAGGAGACAGGGGGAGAAAATCAATGGCTATTTGTGATTCCTGAGTATGTATTAAACCAGACACGTCTAACTGGTTCATTTGCACTTGAAAGCAGCCATCTGGAGGAGCAAGCTTGGCTTAAGCAGATATGATTACTAATAATGCGATATCCCCATACACGGACCCTATTCACACTCTATTCCCACAACTGGCATTAAATAGCACTGGACTTAATGCTGTAGTTAGAGACGTTTCACGTTCATAGGAGGCCCAGAGAAGGATTAGCAGGAGAGCATGCAGTGAGGACCTCCAGCTTTGATCTCAACCCCAGATAGCCATGTCCCCAACTCCCCAGGGACCACCACGCTTTCACCCTCTGTTAGCAGGCTAGTAGGAGCGGGGGACCACGGCACCACGGAGCCATTAAATACACTGAATAGATGAATGCAAAAAATATATATATATTTTGATGTGGTTTTTTTTTCTTTCTTCATCCTGTTTTGAATAGCATAATGTGAATCCCTCCAATGTCATTTGAATGCAGTGTGTGGGGAGCTGCCAGTGGATTGGTCCTGCTCAGGAGAGGGGATGGGTGGGAGGGGAGGTCTCCTCGGTGTTAACACGATCTAGCATGTCAGGTTCTCAGGGCAGATCACAAACCTCCTCCTCGGGACTAAAGAGGGATTACGGCCTCACAGACCCCCGTACAGATCAAGCTAACCTGTGTTTCCCACTTGGCTCATTCCCCCTGATTGTTAAATCTATATAGGCCTATTCCAATGGCCAGATAAACACATAATGGGCTGCTACTTTGGTGCCTCTCAGAAAGAACACGATCCAATTTCATGCCAATGAAAAAGTCAACAGCTATTGGCTGGTGGTAAAGTTTAATGGTGTTTGTAAGACTTTCTTCGTAGCGCCACTATGAATGACTTGGTAGTCGCTACTGACACGTGACGTGCCGTTTTCAGACAAAGTGGTGGAGCGGAACAGAGGGCCCCTTTTAGGATGCTAGCTAACGACTGACACGGTCCCGTCCTGCTGGCTGCAGGACAGGAGGAGAGAGCACGGGACAGACAGTCTGCCAGACAGGCAGAGCCACGCTGAGCGGACGACAGGAAACAGTTACAACGGTGACACGGAACATTCTGGAATGTTGCTCCGTGCCCCGAGCCTTCCTGGGGAAAAAATGGGAAGTCGTATATCGTTACCTCATTCTAAGCCTAGACTGAATGCTCGGGTGAGGTCAAAGTCTTACTGTCACCTGAAACATTACCATACCACTCACCGGCGAAAAAAGCCTTTTTAGCATTCTGCAACTGCTGTATTTAGCACCCAGCCATTGTCTTCACAAATTCACCATGAAATACAGTTATTATGTTTGACAGAGACGCGCCCGTGTAAAAGACAGGGCCCAGTAAAAAGGTCAAAACAAACACTGGCAGTTATAATAGAAGATATGCAAGCCACATTTCTGTGCTGCTCATCCGTGAAACAGTCCTTATGTAAAGAATTTCACACTTTATTTAACCTGCCTCTTTATATCACTGTCACAGCGCCACAGTTGCTTGGGGTTTCGCCAGCGCGGAGCGCTAAAGCTAACAGACGCTATAGATCTTAGACATGCCTGGAGAGGGGAAAGAAGAAGCTGCTGTTCTTCAGAGAGAGAGAGAGAGCTGGCTGGTGAAACAGGCCTACCACCAGCCAGTTAAGGCAGATTGGGATGAAGATATGCACAGCTGGAGGAGGATGGCAGTATTTAGAGCCAGAGGTGGCTGCCCTGTCAGGTGTGGCGCTGGAAGGTATGCAGTAATTTCTTCCCCTGGGTAAGGGTAAGGAGAGGTGTGCAGCTGGAGCAGTTCGGTGACTGTCAGCTCCACTGATCACAGGAGACGTCCCCCTCATCTCCGCTCCACACCCTGACCGCTCACCTTGACAGAGTTCTCGCTGCCTTCCTCTTTAAAATCCTGGAATTTCATTACTTCCGCCATAATGAAGCCCTTCTCAAAGTCTGTGTGGATCTTCCCCGCCGCCTGTGGAGCCTTGGTTCCTTTCTGTCAGGTGGAAGAAAGAGAGAGAGAGAGAGGACACACAAGGTAACTGAATTGTTTTGGAGAAGATGGATTACAGCACTGACACAGTGTTTGATAGCGAGGTGGGGTGAGTATCGTATCGCTAGGTGGGTGTTCAGAAGGGGGGGGGGTATTTTTGCCTCGGTCCTGATTTTTGGATAGCTCTTCACTCGTCAGTGGCTTGCTAGGGCAGCCCGCTGTACGATAAGAGACCCAGTGCTGCTATCAATGCCCACCAGCAATTTCTGATTCCCATTCCGTGGTTGTATTGATTTCTGTCCAGGCAATCTTGCCTCATTGTGGCTTGCCACTTCGGCCCCTGGTCGTAAGGAAGAGAGCTAGTGTTGCAGTGGGTTGAACTTCTCTATCACACCAGACCATTTTCAAATAAAGTTTAGATCATTTTCAAATTCTGTGTTGGATCAAATTGTATGCAGCGCACTGTGTAACTGTTGTCGGAAAATGTGGCAGCCTTTCCCCTTGTTAGTACAGTGAGTTGACTATTTTGAATAAAGAGATTGTGATTTCCTTCTATCAGACATGCATTTAAATCTCCCCATAACCGCAGCGGAACGGCCAGGAGAAAAGTATGAAATTGGCCATTTCCGATGGCCATTCAAAAAGGACAAAATAATGTTTCTAACAGGTTTATAAATTATTTGTACATTCAGTCCCATTCAGCAGCAGAACTGCCTGTGATAAAATGCCCAATTTATATGCATTGAAATAATTCTAAGGGGGAAAAGAAAAATGACCCAAATAAGTGACATGGCTGCTCGGCATCATTATGACTCCTGCCTGTCGCCTGGCTTGCTCTCCCCCTGCTCCGCATCTCTGCGCTCACGAACTGTTGAGCAGTTTTAATTATGTATATAATCAGGTTGGGGTCAACATATTTCATGCCAAAAGAATGATGTGTATTTAATGACTCTAATACATTACCATCCCTACGCAATCCCATTGACAGAGTGCTTGTAAGTTTAACTACCATTAATCAGCATCAAGGTTTGTCTAGGTGGAGAAAAATAGATTAGGGGGTGATTTTCGTTTTTTTTTTTTTTTCTCATATGCCGCATTACAAGAGGTCCCCCTCGTCCCAGTTAAGGGCCATGCAGAGCAGGATAGATCATGCTCACCTCGAGGCTGCCTAATAAAGCATGCTAACACCTCCGGAGCAGTACGTTACAGACTGTAGTTTTTACAATGCAAGATGTATTGGGTTAATATAGTTACTCACTGATGCCTACCTGACTAAATGCCTCTCACGCACAATCAAGGCTGTCCGCAATCAGTTATGTCAGGCAGACAAGCCTGTTTGTGAGAAGGTCTTTGAAATAAACCGGTACTTTTTAATAACACACTGAGGACATCAGACATACAGGGACCTTCATCATCCCTTTAGACCTGGTAATAATATTCCTCTCGATACAATGTGCGGTCAGTTTTTTTCATGTAAAACCAGATGTCACCTTTGCACATTCCTAAACTAGCATGTAGCCATAAACAACCGTCCCACACGTGTGTTCTGAGACAGACCACCGCCTCTCCATGTAGCTCCTGACATGTCAAGGACGTTATTATAACTGCCTTTAATCCTTTTATTCCCTCCAAAACATTGACACAATAGCAGCGCGCCCAGCCAACATCTGTATCGATGTAAATCCTGCGCCCAAGTTGCACCCAGCTCTCAGCGGGCTTCTCAGCGGGCTGGGCTCAGCAAACTGAGACACACGGAGGGGGAGGAGCCCAGGCAAGGCCCACAAACGGTCGAATGAAAAGCCACATCAATTTCGGCGCAGACAACCCCCGTCACACAGATTAGGCAGGCACAATGCGCAGGCTCCTTATCGCCAGAGGCAGGAGGAGGGCAGGCAGATCTGCCGCGGGATGGAAACATTCTCATGGACGTAATGGACAAAATCAATTGTTGCCGTCCTCAATCAATGTGCCCCCCCCCTCTTCTCCTGCTCAGCAGCACACCAGTAATTGAAGTTATCCTTGGCCTGTAATGACTAGCTAAAGCACAACCATGACAAAGTTGAAAGTGTGTGATATCAGTGCGCTCCCCAGCAGGGTGGAACGGTGTGTGTGTGTGTGTATGTGTGTGTGTGTGTGTGTGCGTTAGGGGTAGGGTCTTACTCGAACGGTCCAAGCACGGACTTCGTCAGGTCCCGCTGTGAAAAAGTACTCGAGCTGAAGGGATGAATAGCCAGCCTTGATGATCTTGGTCAGGACACTGGTTGAATGGAAAAGAGCGAGTAATGGCAATTGACTCCCTGTACATTCCCACCACAGAAACACCAAGACTTAACTGGCTGGGCTTTTTATGGTGTTTTAGTGACCATGTGATTCGTAGCAAAAGTTCACTTTTGTGGCAAGACCGCATTAATTCCAATATATCAACTCATTAAATAACTAAGATGGGTCACTTAGTTTCAGATAGGACATTCAATTCTCTCATGATTTTTCTGTGATTAATTGGCACGCTTGCCGACTCATTTAGCACTTTTAAGAATTCAGCCCGACGTCTCTGAAAAAAATCTGCTGTCACAATTCCTTTTTCTCCACAGAGGTTTTCACACGAGAACAATAAACCCAAAATGCCCAAGTTATAATTATACCTGCAGATGACAGATGACAGTTAAAAACTTAATTTAGAAGAAACCCCTTTGACTGAGTTGTTCCGTAAAGAGAAGGATCCTTGCTTTATAATGGTAATTACTCTGCCATTTATTATTCCATCAGCACATGCAATTAAACGAGTGCGTGGAGGACACGGTTGATAATAAAGTGCGAGGAGACTGCATGCTAATTAACCTCTGTGTCTTGTGCTGGGAGTAGAGCTCCAGCCTCTCCTCCTCACTCATGTCCTGCAGTCGGCTCTCCAGAGCCCCGCTGAACGGGATGACCAGCGCCCCGGGGTCGTGACTGTCCACCCAGTCCTTGATCTTCACCAACCTGCCACGCGCACGCACACACACACACACACGCACGCACACACACGTGTGTACAAAGAGACACACACACACACACATGTGCGGGCACATACACACACAGGAGGAAATGTTGACTGACAGAGTGGTATTTGTTATCTGCTGGCATATGCATATTCATGAGCACAGCCATGTGACTGTTTACCGTGTCGCTCGTAGAGATTGCACCATCAAGGTCGCCTCTCTCTAACACTGTTCCACTTTGTCACAGAGTTTTCATTCCTCACTAGTTTCTAACTCACGACTAAGTTTGTTTATCAAGGGTTGGTTGAAAATTCATTCATGCAGTGAAAATAAGTTGGTCTTAAATGACGCGTTCAATGTTTTATCCTGAATCCACTTGTGAGAAATAGATTCTGTCTTCCATGTTGAGTGACTGGGACTTTCGCTTACTGCCCATCCCAATCCTTCCCCCAAGGCAAGGAAATATAAAGTAGGTGGCAATTCCCACTTCCAAACGTCTTTGTCATTCTCCTATTTTTAAGGATTTTTGAGAGTTTTTCCAGTGCCTTGCACCACAGCAGGACACCTGACATTGCAGGACAAAGATATCCTCACAGTTAATGGGAACTCTCTGCCAGAACAATATGGGGGGGCCGGGCAATTATGAGATTAGCCCCGCATGCTTTCAGCCTGGGATTGGACAGGTCCCAAAGAACAGCATCACACAAAACCATTTTCACACAGTGAGTCTGACAAAGCTACCGGGATGGACTGAATCTATGGCTCCCTGTTATTATCTGTAATCCTAGTTTCCTGTTTAAAACCCATGTGAAATCAAAGCCACAGAGGGACTGCACCTCTTCAATACCACAGCTCCTCAGATAACACAGTCTCTGGTTTATCAACCCTCTGATCACCTTTTCAATCAATCAGTCAATCCATCCAAATTGAAATGGAGAGACGAATGTTTATCGTGCAGCTAGAAAATAACTCGATTTGCTTGCATGTTTTTTCGGGGTGCGATCGGAAATGTGAGAGGCAGTTTAGTGTGGTTCCGAAGCTTTCAGGCTTTGCTTCCTCTGGTAAACGTAACCATTTATTTTGTTTCATAGGCCTAATATTTCACATCTTGCTAACACTGTGGCGGTGGTGATGCACTTAAACTACAGTTGAGATTTGACAGCCAACACCATGGCTGGCCACCACTTCTGATGAGTGGAGGGAAGAAAAATTACATTTAGTGGAAAACCTCAAAGTTGAAAGCGGAGGAGATGACTGCCTCTCCAAGAGGGAAAAAATCCAATCTGAGATAATAACAGCTGTAGTTTGTCACTTTTAGGAGCATGGACGTCTATTCGGTGGCACGTTATTTGCATTCCTCAGGTATCGCGTTCGCTACAGGCAGCTGAATAATGATTCACAAATCACTCTCCCCACACCAGTCAAGGGCTGTGATCCGGTGAATAGACCATTGTACCTGAGACTGTAATTGGTGAAGACTTGACAGAGCTGAGTCGAGCCAGCCAAGTAACAAAGAGGCTCCTGGTTGAGGGCTGAGGGACAATTTTAATAATGTGGTATCTGAGATGGGGAACGTGAGCTCCAAATGAGCGCCAGGGTCTCTGGTTTCCTGTGCTGAGTGACACAGGACCAGACACACACCTTGCCACAGGAACAAGGCACACCCCCTTTCTCCCAACTCAGCACTGTCAATTAAGAGCTTTGATGCTCTGTCAACACGACGGCCAAAACCAATTGTGCTAACTTCACGATGGTCCGGTCATGCCACTTTGCAATTTGTATTTACATCCTCTCCAATTATTTGCACTCTTCGGAGTGTTGACAATTGAGTTGGATAAATGTTAATGCCCAAACAGAGCTATTCTGCCTTCTGTTCAAATAAAACAAAGTGGATGTATTCTGCTGTGCATACATTTCCAAATAATGATTCAAAATGTGTCACACTATGTCAGTCCCTCGTGTCTCAGGATTTGGGGCTAATGGGTCAGAAGTTGTCTGCACTGCAGTGGGACAATGTAGCTCGATGTCCAGAATCTGTTTCCACCCGGCATTTGAAAAGAACGTCTGAAATTCTCCATGTCTGTCTGTTGTCTGTTCTTCTCTTATCAGACCTAACCAGAAAAAAACACACGCTTTCCAAAACATAAACACTTTAAACAGGTATTACATTTTGTTGAAAAATCTCAAAAGAGAATGCTTGCTAGTTTGTAAAAGCAGTGTCACCGACTGTCACCCATGTCAAATTATCCAATTAATTTTTAAGAAATGATAGAGGGAATAGAAAGACAAATTAAATGTGTGTGTAAGTGTGTAAGTGTGTAAGTGTGTGAGAGTGTGTCTTGTCACTGTCCCATTATATGTCAGTGTGGCGAGCCATCTCTCACAGCTCTGCTAATAGATAGATTCAGCACTTTCTGGTCTAGATCTCCGTCCTCGAACAAATGATGCCTGAAATTTTTATTCTTTTTTATAATGGAATTTCAATGGCCTTCACTGCAAATCTAGTGGAAATTTTTGCATATCAAGTGGGAAAAATTAAATGTTAACCACGTTTTAATGTGATTAAGGTTGACAGGGACATTATTTCTGCTAATCATACACCGCCTAAAAGGCTCAAACAAGACTGAGGAACAAGCCATGTTTGTACTGCTTTTGAAGCTCCCAATTCAGAGAGGAAAAATAATCTGTAGAAAAATAAAACAGACATAATTTCCCTCTGAATTCATTTGAAGGAAAAACACACTTCAAAAACACACACGCACGTTCATAAATAAGTATCATTATCAATATCAGCATTTATAATGTGTGCAATAATAACAGTGGTCCCTAATCAGGATGTTGTAATATTCAGGCAGTCAGAGGACTGGCATAACATCACCTTTCTTAGACTGGTATAAGCTCACAAACTACAACGCCTGCAGCAGTTGGAATAGAAATCTATTTAACGGCACAAAATACGGTGAAGCAATGACAACTAATCGAAAACAAAGGACACTTCCACCACATAGTTAGCTTGAATGAAGATTTCCCACAGGGAGTCTCCCCCAGTGGCTCGTCTATTTGTCTTGTTTTGTGTGAGAGTCCTGAAGGGGCCACGGTTCCTGTGTTTCCTCATGCCTGGGGCTTCCCTGGGCTTTGTCAGAGCTTTGATCTGCTTAAACGACCCAGCAGGGGGAAACAATGGGCGTTCCAAGACTACAGGTGCAGTTAGTTACCTGAGCCTGTGACCTGGGTCTGTGTCCATGGTGCATTCACACCTCACACCAACACACGCGCAAACACACGCACACAAACACACACAGAGGCTTTCTCATCACTGCTTAGCCAGGTAAGCCTGTAAAAGGTGGGGGGACAAAGGGAACCAGCACCCCGGCTCCGAGTGCCTCCTTTCAGATGCAATTGAACGCTGACAGGCCTGAGGAGTAATCCTCTAAGAGCCACGACTTCATTACGGACCCTCCCACAGGTAGGCCGACAGCCAAACAAAGCTGCCCAGCACTTGAACCTGCGCGCACGCACCACGTGACTCTTCCTGCCGCAAAACCCTCTCCCGCTCCCTCCGCTCCCGCTGCCGGAGAGCACGCCGGGCGGCGACTCATCAAGTTATAAACCCCAGGGTTACCCCCTCCCTCCCCCCCCCCCCCCCCCCCAGCCTTCCACACTGAAGGCACTGTAGCACAAAGCCATCCTGACCCCCTCCCAACAGCCACCCTCCTTCCCTTCTCTCCTCCCCCCCCCATCCTGGCCGGGTGGAGGAGGAGAGGAATGAGAGGCATGAGCTCATGGTGGCGTCGGAGGCTGGGAAGTCGGCAGCACTGTGGGAAGCTTTTCATCCTCCCAGTGGTGAGCTCCTGTGAGGACATGAGTGGCGGCGCGCCCCTGCTCCCCGTGGCCGAGGCCGGATGGGAAGGCATTACACACATCAGGCCCTGGGAGAGGTAGTCTGTCTCTCTGCTGCACACACACACACACCAACTCACACACCCCCCCCCCCCCCCCCCACACAGCTCTTTTCACATCACAGCCAATATTGTCAACTTCTCTCACTCTTCAAACCAATCAGGGGGCGAGGGAAGCTGAGCGGAGCAGGCACAATAGGAACAGTTTGAATTAAGGGCGTCCTCGTCCACACGTGCACAACAAGGACATGCTAACAACCGCCGTTTTGAACAACTTTCTTTCGCTAACTACTTGTTTCTTTATTTGCCTTGAGAGAAATCCTTGAAAAGGGCTTTGTTTACAATGGCGCGCTAAAGTCCTGTAAACGGCACCGACACGGATAACTGACACGGTAGCCTCAGCCATCCACACGTGCTCAAAGTAAACAATCATTTTAAAGGCTTGTGGAAGGGCCAGTTGTACTTCATACTGATCTGTTTCCAGTTTCAGTTAGCCTGCGTGTGACGACTCATTGTTAGAGGATGGTCTGTGGAGATATTCTCCCTGAGCTTCACCTTCAAACACCAGACCTTTCCGGTGTGAATTCCATGTCTGTAAGCAAACACGACTGGGATTCTTCTCTATGGAAGTGGTAAGACCAAATGGACATTTATATTTTCATCAGAGTTATACAAGTACATGTCAAATGAAAGTTTTTATTCCTGAAAAATCCTGCAAGGTTTACTCATAGGTCATCTTTGAGATTAGGTTTCCTGATGCTGACATTTCTGTCAGATCCTTTAAATAAGTATTGAGCCTTCATTATGGCAGCCAGCGTTACAGATTCTCTTACGCTGCCATAGGTGGGGAAAATAAACCACAAAACTGTTCAGAAATTCAAACCTTAACCCCTGGACACACAACATCACCCAAAATAATTCTCTATGTGGGGCAGCAGGGCTGTCATTCACTGCAATTGACTGTGAGAGAGAGAAAAAAAGAGAAAGAGATGTTGGATAGGGGGAGGGAGGGCGAGAGAGAGAGCGAGAGAGAGGAAGAGAGAGCGACAGAGAGGAAGAGAGAGAGAGACAGAGGAAGAGAGAGAGAGAGAGAGAGAAAGGGGAAGAGAGAGAGAGAGGAAGAGAGAGAGATGTTGGATAGGGGGAGGGAGGGCGAGAGAGAGAGCGAGAGAGAGGAAGAGAGAGCGACAGAGAGGAAGAGAGAGAGAGATAGAGGAAGAGAGAGAGAGAGAGAGAGAGAGGGGAAGAGAGAGAGAGAGGAAGAGAGAGAGAGGAAGAGAGAGGAAGAGAGAGAGAGAGAGGAAGAGAGAGAGAGAGAGAGAGAGAGAGAGAGAGAGAGAGAGAGAGAGAGAGAGAGAGAGAGAGAGAGAGAGAGAGAGAGAGAAAGTCATCAAGATGTGACAATTGTGACAAGAGCAGGCAGAGAGTAGCACAGCAGAATGCCGCGAGGATTTCTCCGTCTCTCCTCGTTCCGGGGTGACAGCTTAATGTCTACCGCATGCAATATTTATTCTCATCTCGTGTCAGACTGTCTAGCCGTCCGACGGAGTACAAAGAATGTCACTTATTAGAACAAAAGCAGAGGGTAGGTAATCAAGGACACATGGAGCATCAGCCAATCACAGTCCCCCGTTCCTGTCCTGTTCCTTTTTCCATCCATAACAGTTCAACAATCACTCTGATAACAAGCTTTCAGAAGCCGTATGTGGCAACGCTAAATTCATTTATTTATCTCATTAGAGCTGGCAGGCCACAGGACACTTGCTGTGACATGTGCATTTTGTTATAACCTTATCGCAAAGATAATAAACAATCAACTCAACCCAGCCGAGGCTGCTATCAAAATATATCATTAGCCAGACTTGAAACACATGGATGTTTTTCAGCTCTTCATATCAGAGGGAAGGCTCTGCATGGGAAGAGTTCCTAAGGTTGTCTCTCCTTTCGCCCAGAGAGACTTCCGGGCTCACTGGGCTTCTGTTGAAGCACTCTGAGGAAGCTTAGCGCGAGCTGCTTTCTACTACAGAGGAATCTTCTAGAAGAAGAGGATCACCAGCCTGCTGTCACGATGGGCCTCACATGAAGTCGCCGCGAGCTTTATAGCATTTGGTTGTCACACACAAAGGGATGAAAACATCTTGAGTAGCTTCGACTTTGGGACAAGTAACAAGGCAAACAGAGCTTTAATCATGTCGCTGATCAAGATCTGGTCATGAGACGGCGCTCTCTGGGAAACTGAACGCGGCACCATCTTTATCACAGCGAGAGAACGTTTAGGGAGGACAAGTTTCCGTCTCACGACATCAACAGAGAACAAACGCTAGGCTGCTTTGGTCATAACGTGGGACAGTGGCTGTGACACTCTCAGTTAGGATCTCATTAGTGATCAAACCAGAGCCAGCACAGCTGTCCCAGGGACACCAGCCAGGGGCCTCCCAGGACACCACTAAGGCACCCTGTTCCAGGACACCACCAAGGAGGGCCCTGTCCAAGGACACGACTCAGGGGCCTCCCAGGACACCACCCAGGGGCCCTGTCCAAGGACACGACTCAGGGGCCTCCCAGGACACCACCCAGGGGCCCTGTCCAAGGACACGACTCAGGGGCCTCCCAGGACACCACCCAGGGGCCCTGTCCAAGGACACGACTCAGGGGCCTCCCAGGACACCACCCAGGGGCCCTGTCCAAGGACACGACTCAGGGGCCTCCCAGGACACCACCCAGGGGCCCTGTCCAAGGACACGACTCAGGGGCCTCCCAGGACACCACCCAGGGGCCCTGTCCAAGGACACGACTCAGGAGCCTCCCAGGACACCACCCAGGCACCCTGTCCCAGGACACCACCCAGGCACCCTGTCCCAGGATACCACCCAGGGGCCCTGTCCCAGGGGCACCACCCAGGGGCCCTGTCCCAGGATACCACCCAGGCACCCTGTCCCAGGGGCACCACCCAGGGGCCCCTGCATCCCACCACCACCAGCCCAACATGGTGACCAGGGTGGCTGGCGGGGGCATGGCGGTGTCCCCTTGTTACCTGGACCAGGACCAGTCAAACAGCCGAGGAGACGGATCCTCCAGGGCTTTATTACATCTGCCATCTGGTTCCATTTTCCTATCCGGCGTCTCCCGCCGTTCGCTCTCATTACAAAGCGAGCTGAAGGGGTCCATTAGGAGCGACTGTGGGCAGCAGGCTGCATGTCTTCCTACCATGGGAAAGTGTTTCTTAGGATCCCACAGCACACAAGGGGTAGAGTGGATGACTGTGCGCGGAGTAAAAGGGAGACTAGCGATCGTATATATCCCACATGGCTTTGAAACGCTAACCGTGCCTCCTTTGACGGCAGTCCCCTTGGTTGGAGCCAGTGGTTTTGCACTCAATAAACTTTCAATTCTGTTTATGGGAATGATGGTTTTGGAAGTCGTAGAAGAGAGCTGTTGCCTCTGCTTACATGTAACAATCCCCAGGCTCAAACTGTTTGTCCCCTCTCTCAAAACCCCAGCCGTGCTCTGAAGTGCTGCTTTGACATGACAGAAACTACAGTTACCTGGCAAGACTACACAGAAAGTTACATCTTCCACGTGGAATCAATTAAGATGAATTAACAAACTGCTGATCGGCATGATGTGAGGATAAGAATTTGCATCATTTTAGAGCAAATATCCCTGGAATAAATGATCCTCTGAAAGGGTTTTCAAAGCTAGCAGATGCTGGCCTTATCTTGCTGTCCCCCTGCAGGGCTACCTTGGCTGTGGCTGTCAACGCTCCTCCCCCAGGCCAGACAGGGTACTGCACCCAGGGGAAAGATACCTGCTGATCCACTCTTCACTCCCAGACAGAAACGCACTGAGGTAGACACAGTCGCAGACTGTGAAGAGACACTCATAACTTTTACAGACAGGGTGCCATAAACAAGGATTCATTCCAGCAAGGCAGGTAGACAGGTAGACAGGAGAGACACACACACACGCACACGCATTGACACATGCAAACAGACACACAGACACACCCTCGCATACACACACACAAACACACACAAACAGACATTCACACAGACACACCCAAACACACACACACGCACGCACACACACATACAGACACACACACACACACACATTCCAGACTCTGACACACACACACGCGCACGCACACACACACACAGACATACAGACACACACACACACACTCCAGACTCAGACACACACCTACACACAGCTTTAATAACAGCACCCTGCGAGGCACCTCGTGGCCCTGCAGTTCCGACACTCTCTCCCTGTGCACACACGGCACCGGCACACTCACCGACAGGTCACGCTTATCGGTTTTCGAAAAGGTCAACACACCTACTTGAGAGGCTCCAATTTGCTTTAAAGCACAATTAAAAGGGAGGGGAGCCTCCCTTGCAACCCAGCTTCTTAACGGAGCTCCCACAAGTGGAGCGAGGCATTGACGAAACGGACGCTTTTTTTGTCGCCACCGAATTCAACTCTTGATAATATCAAGCCTAATCAAAACATGAAAGGTTAAAAAACAGATGGCGACCACGGGCTTTTTCAAATGACCAGCCGCTGCCTCGACAAGTGAAAACACACAAACAGCAGACAGACTGCAGAGCACCACCACATCATGAACAGTGGAGTAATGACCCTCTCCTGCACACACAGACTATGTGGCACAGACAAAAGTGTTCCAGGCAGCCTCCTGACGCCGGAGGAAGAGGCTCTCGCCTCTCGATAGACTCTTCTGGATGCCATTCCCTATCACGCAATGCCTCTCAGTCATAAACACATGACAAATGCGGCCTTAATCATTTTTTACGAGCGGGGATGTGCAGGGGGCAGCTCATGGCTGGAGGGGAGAGGGGAACGGGGAACAGCAGGCAGCCCCTGCTGCAGAGAGGAGAGGGGCCGTGTGGTAAAGGCTCCTCTGGAACATCACTGGGGCCAGCAGGTCTTTGATCTCCACACCGCAATTACGCCAGCATCCCAAATGAGCATGGAGTCGCCTCCGAAACAGACTTCAAACATGCACATGGACGGTTCTCATCCACGTGCGCACGCTCTCTTGTACTGTACGGGATGGCGGCCTCGTGGTCCGCGGTAAATGATGTACCGTCTCCTGCGGAGAAGCGCACGATGAAAGACAGCCCAGAGCCTCCTCATAACCCTCCATTAATGACGGCTGGCTAAAGCTAATACTGTTTATTTTGGCTTGTAATGGGGTCAGCTTGGTCTGTGTAGTGGTTCCTACAAGGCCGTGCACTCAAAACGGGAAGGCTGCGGTTCACCCAAAGCCTCTTTTTCCCCCCCTAAACCGAAGTACCTTCTGATAAGAATGCGGCAGTCAATCAAAGGAGATATAAGTATGTTCTCGAAAATAAACACCCCCAAGTACAACACTGTACCTATCACTCAGAGGGCCTTTTTATTTTTGACAAATACAAAGGCCTCGTATTTTACCACTCACGTATAATATGTGGTGGGAATAAGATAGTCAAATCAACAACAACAACGCACAAGAGTGCTTGAAAGTAAATATGTGATTCGGGAAGAAAAAGAAGAGAGGAAAAAAAAGAAGGAACTCCAGTATGGGCGGGAGCCATCCAAACAGCCTGAGTGTCCTCTACAGAGACACAGCAGAGAGACCAGCCTGAGTGTCCTCTACAGAGACAGAGCAGAGAGACCAGCCTGAGTGTCCTCTACAGAGACAGAGCAGAGAGACCAGCCTGAGTGTCCTCTACAGAGACACAGCAGAGAGACCAGCCTGAGTGTCCTCTACAGAGACAGAGCAGAGAGACCAGCCTGAGTGTCCTCTACAGAGACAGAGCAGAGAGACCAGCCTGAGTGTCCTCTACAGAGACACAGCAGAGAGACCAGCCTGAGTGTCCTCTACAGAGACACAGCAGAGAGACCAGCCTGAGTGTCCTCTACAGAGACAGAGCAGAGAGACCAGCCTGAGTGTCCTCTACAGAGACAGAGCAGAGAGACCAGCCTGAGTGTCCTCTACAGAGACACAGCAGAGAGACCAGCCTGAGTGTCCTCTACAGAGACACAGCAGAGAGACCAGTCTGAATGTCCTCTACAGAGACACAGCAGAGAGACCAGCCTGAGTGTCCTCTACAGAGACACAGCAGAGAGACCAGCCTGAGTGTCCTCTACAGAGACACAGCAGAGAGACCAGCCTGAGTGTCCTCTACAGAGACACAGCAGAGAGACCAGTCTGAATGTCCTCTACAGAGACACAGCAGAGAGGAGGCCGACCCGTGTGCAACGTTTGGTGCTTCTCTTTCTCCTCTCCTCACATTAAAAGCTGAGATTGCAATTTGTCTTGCTGTTTGCTTTGAATAGTCCTTAACCGTATCATCATCTCAACTGTTCTGAGGGGGAAAAACCTGAAGCAGGGCGACAGCCAAATGGAAGTCTGGCGTCTGGGCTGCAGACTAGCTGCCATTAGGGCTGAGAGCAGCATTTATTGTACAATTAGGGGTCCCCAGATCTACCTGTAATCATCTCCATACAGGTGTGAGCCCGGCTCCGGACAAGGGAAGTGACTCATCCCTTGTCAAACATCCACACTTTGATGTCTGCATTGTTCCACGTAGAGCCCCCAGGACACAGGAGCGCTACCGGGGGTTAAAACACTCCAAGATTTATTGCATTTCACACAAGTGAAAAAAGAAAAAAAGAAAGAAGGAAAGAAATAAACGGTAACATGAAAATCAAACTCAAAAGCTTCCTGCAGATGACTGATGTTCCACATGTCATGAATCATAAGATTTATGTGCTCCAGTTACGACGTTCCTCCTCCTGCTGTCAGAGAGACAGTCATACCTTCGTGTCAAGAACACACAGTTACACGTAAACAACTTCCTTTTAATGCCACGGTGCCAAGTGAGCGGCAAAACAAACGCTGAACAAAAACTGGTTCACGCCGACGAACAGAACCGACACACGAAACCCTACAGGGGCAGTTGGAGGCATGCGACGACAATCCCAAAGTTGCTGGTTATTGACACTAGGCTTGTAGTGTACATAAGATAAGTACCCCCCACCCTTCACTGTGTCTGCTCTCACTGCGGCCGGCCCAACTCATCTGACCTCCAGGCTGCTGATCAGGAGGGTGTGCCTCCTCCTCAGTCAGGGGGGCTGGAGAACTCTCTGAGCACCTCAGTAGCTGCTGGGCCGGGAACAGGCCCACCTGACCCCCGGAGCGTCAAGTCTGCGCCCTTTCTAATGAGACGAGTGACATCACGGCTCAAGCTGACAAGTCAAACATGTCGCTAAACACAAAAACATTTTGGCCTTCGCCACGATCTGTTTGCGATTGAAAGTCATAACTTGTTACTCATTTCTTTGTTGCATGGAAAAAGATGTTGTTCCAACACTTAGTAATGCATGGGAAATGTGTAGGCATGTACAGTTAAGCTTGTCAAACGGTATTAATATTCTCCATCGAGAGCACACAACATCTGTAAACAGTGATCTCTTCAGACAAAACCAAACATTTGAAGAAGAAAAAACCTCTAGACATCACAATATTTAAAGAGAACTATCACATGATTTATTGGCCGTTTCCAGATGACTTTAATTACTTCTCTTTGGCTTGGAGTCGATGAATGTTTATTTTTTTTGTAATTTAAAGCTTTTCCTTGCTTTGATATCATATGGAAATGAAACATTTTGGATGGCAAATGTGAACCACATGCTGTTAAGTGCTTGATGAAGTGCAGAGTTTGGGGTCTGGCGGGGTCTCCACCCCAGGGCTGGTCCCCTAACAAACACACCATGTGACAGGCCAGCACGACGCTGGAGTCACCAAGCGTGGGCACTGGACAGTACACACACACACCTCTCTCTCTCAACACACACACATCTCTACACACACACACACACCTCTCTCTCTCAACACACACACATCTCTACACACACACACACACACACCTTGACTGAGTGATCGTCTTAGTGTGGAGGGGCGTGTGTAAGCTTCACACGGTGTCTTAACAAACTGCATGGTAAACACAGAGATAACAGGGTGTCAGATGGTTTTATGACAACGGATTCAATATCCCAGCCCTTCCATAGAGAGCGCAGATTCCTTTCCTCACGTTGTGAGTTGGAACCCCTTAAAAAGCAGACAGCAAACCATAGAAGAAAGGATATTGATGGAGAAGGAAGAGGTCAACATGACGGAGACCTGCGTTTAACAGGAGGGAAATCAATATCATCGTGAAAAGGGAGGGTTCGTGGTCGTCTCTGCACCACAATGAAGTGTCGTCGTGTGTCCAGCTACACCCATATCTCTAATGAAGTAGCGCAGTGTGTCAAGCTACACCCATATCTCTAAGGACTTACCATTTGTTCTTCCTCCTTATGTAGTCTTTCTCAGTGAGGTTAACGAGGTAAATCATTGGCTTGGACGTCAAAAACAAGTATTTGTTCAACACTTCAATCTGTGACAGACAGAGAGAGGGCAAGAACTCAGGCTCCAAACTTTACAAACCTTTGAGGAACACGCAGGGAGAAAAAAGCAAAGCCAAATCAAATGAGGGCTCTGGTCTGTGCACCACAGGGAGCCTTCTAGAAGGCCTCTAGATCACCATCAGCATAGGCAGATGTCATTAGTTTGTTAAAAAGTAATATCGAAATACCACCAAAAAAACGCAGCGGGCACATGAACTTGGTCATTTGCATAGCAGATTTTCTGCTCAAAAAGAAGCAGTTGGACTTTCAGGCCAGATGAAAAGATGAGCAGGATAAATCACATTGGTACATTTTGGAGTGTAACATGAAAGCCTTACCTCCTTGTCGTTCCAATCGGGATAGTAGCGGACATGTTTCTTTTCATCCAGTACCCAGGTCTTGATTTTGCACATTACATCCTGTTTGGGATTAAAAGATAATGAACAAGAAGCCATTAAAGGAGATGAAAAAGAATATAAACCCAGCAGGGTACAGGGTAATTATTTTCTAAATGCATGGCATCCTGATGCCAAAATGAACAATGCATGCTCGTATTCAGAGAGCAGAGGCCTAGTGTTGACAGGGACAGCACGCACAAGGCCCCCCCCTCCTTACCTCCTTCCCTTACTTCCCCCCCCCCCCTCCCCCATCTTCTAAATGAGGACTAAACGCCTTTGAGGGAATCTCACTTCACAAACACTGATGCTCCATGAGGACCGACCGCACGTGAGGGAGAGAGAGAGAGAGAGAGAGAGAGAGAGAGGGAGGGAGGGAGGGAGGAAGAGAGAGAGAGAGGGAGAGAGGGAGAGAGAGAGAGAGAGAGAGAGAGAGAGAGAGAGAGAGAGAGAGAGAGAGAGAGAGAGAGAGAGAGAGGAGGGAGAGGAGAGAGAGAGAGAGAGAGAGAGAGAGAGAGAGAGAGGAGAAGGAGAGAGAGAGAGAGAGAGAGAGAGAGAGAGAGAGAGAGAGAGAGAGAGAGAGAGAGAGAGAGAGAGAGAGAGAGAAAAATGTGACACTTTCGGCTAAGTTGGTTTCAGTAATGTATGAATTCTTTGCTGTTTCCCTGCCTTGCTGCCTTGCTACCTTGCTGCCCTCGCTGCCTCGCTGCCTTGCTGCCTTGCTGCCTTACTGCCTCGCTGCCTTGCTGCCTCGCTGCCGTGTGCACTCGAGCTGAAGCAGGAGAGTGCAAGTCAGGTACTAATTAAGCCCCGTTACTACTGCCGAAAACATGTTCATTAGCGAGGCAGTTGTGGGCTGGACCACAGGCAGGCAGGACTGGGCCCTGACAGGATCTGGAAGCAGGGATGGGAGGGAACAGGGGAGGGAGGCAGTTATAAAATTTGTAATAAAGAAATTGAGCCTATTATTGTTGATCCGGCCCCACAGAAATTAGCGGAACACATTCTTTTTTTGTTCCTGTCAACTTAACCTCCCCCTTCATATAAAACTCCCCCACCCCCAGCAACAGCCCCCCCCCCCCCCCCCCCCCACCACCACCCCCAGCAACAGCCCCCCCCCGCCTCCTCCTTCCTCCCCAAAACCCTCTCAGCACTTCACAATCACACTCCCCTTTGAAAGAACAGAGGCAAGGAGCCTGCCGGAGCCTCAATTACACAATGGCAGAATAAACCCCCACACAGTGACCCCCCCAGCCAGCTGTATTCTCCCTCCGCACATCTCTCTCCGCAGGAATTCTAAAGGCCTTTTAGTCAGGCAGCCAGAGTGCGGCCAGCGGGAGAGGGGGCAGGAAGAGCGTGGCGCAGTCCGCCAGCGCCGGCCCGAGTCTTCACAGAGAGATTAATCATCTGTGAAATGGAAACAGCAAAAGTGACACAGGCTGAACCCGCTCCAGGATTCCCTCATCAGCTCGCGGGCCGCCGCGCAGTGCTGCTCTAACAGGCAGGTGTTAATAAATAGCATATGGGGCCCCCGGGGGGTGAAACGCGTCCGCCTGCCACCGGGAGACGACACTCGGGGGCCCACGGTTCTTGTTATTGTTTGTTAAGATGTGGGAGTTTGGGGGTTCAGCCGAGCGAAGACGAGAAATGTCGTCTTTGGTTGATGTGATGTGGGGCCGCGTATTGAAAATAATAACGAAACTGATTTTGTTCATCGTGACGTAACAATCCGAACTGTGTGTGTGTGTGACTCGTGTGGGCACATTGTTTATCATGACGTGTTTCTCAATTACGAGCCCAGTTGAATTACGTGTATCGGATAGCATGTTATGAATCGGATTAGCTGAAATATCACACTCTACTTACAACAGAACGACAGTTCTGTCACGTGCCGTACAGAGGACCAGAATGTATGAACATCTGAATTATATAGTTTCACCTTCACACACACAAAAATAAAACTGCAAATGCTCCTTTAAAAGATGGGGCACTCTGGGAAAATGAGGTGCAACTACGGAAATTAGTGCTTAATTACTCGGTAAGTGCCAAATCTCAGGATGCAATTACCATTTAAATAGTTACGTGGTATTTACCTTGTTATTTTATAGCACTTGGAGCACTATAAAGGTGGGGCTCCACTCGTCTTCTCTAATGTCGAGAAGAGGTTCTATATGAGGCAGCAGATGTGACACATCGTATCAGACCAGACACGTCAACAGCAGGATCTTCTGAGGAACCAGCCTTTCCTCCCCTCACCCCAAGAATCAAACGACGCTGAACGTCTCCAACGCCAAACACAGCCTGGAAGAGGAACCTTCCCCCCCTCGTCTAGAAGCTTCTACACGAGGCTTTGATGGGGACCATTCTTCAGCGAGCAAAAGGAGCTTTCTATAGATTCCGTTTGGCATCCACAACCTTTGACAAGTAATGTAGATCATTTTTTATTCATTGCCTAAAATTGTCCGCAATTATGTGTGTCAGCGCCCACCTGCCTGGCCTGAATGCTTCTCCTTCTGGAGGGAGAGGAGAGGGATTACACGGGGGGGGGAGGCGGGGGGGACCGGCCGGGGATGGGGCCGTGAGGCAGGTGAAATGGCCCCTCTCATTAGGGTAACGAGCGGTCACAGCCTGCATGTGCCGGCCGTGCCTGAAATTGGGGCGTTCGGCATCCCTCTGAAAGGCCAGATTACCTCGCTTACTGGCCCATTCTGCATCGGGGTCAGTCTCCCCCTTCCCTGTGTGCTGATGGTGTCAGCCCATCAGCGCTCCACCAGCGCTCCTGCTGCTCCCTGCGTCTCCGCAGCACAGAGAACCCCGGCAGGCTGTTCCAACACAGCTTCATTACCCTAACAGCATGGCCGTGTTTGTTGTGGATCCACATGCAATCTGATCTGATAGGGACACGGCGCTCCGATTCTCCTCCTAATCGCACCATCTATTCTCAGCGTGCCTGGCTGTGGAGGAGCCCAGAAGGTTCTGTCAAAGCACATTCCAAACATTTATTGTATTCATATCGCGATGTAGGCCTGTGGGGCATCCATTGTGTGGCCTCACCCAATTTCCCCCTGGGCTGCAGTGGGTGCGAGAGCGCTCCGGAGAGCTGTGCTGTGGTTCGAGTATTACCTCAGATCAGAAGAAGCTTGTGGAAACACTTTCATTAGCCCAGCACTGTGACACGGGGGCAGCGGCTGAATAAGTAACTCTCTATTAATGATTCCTACAGCAGAAAACCCCCTGACCCCCGATCACTTTCAATCTCAGAAAAGAGAAGAAATGGGGCAGAGGGAGGAGGAGGAGGAGGGAGGTAGGGGGCGGGAGGGGGAGGGAGGGGGTGGGAGGGGGAGGGAGGAGGAGGGAGGGGCGGTAGGAGGAGGAAGGGGGAGGGAGGGAGGAAGGGGGAGGGAGGCAGGAGGAGCGAGGGGGAGGGAGGTAGGGAGGGAGGGGGAGGGAGGAGGAGGGAGGGGGCGGGAAGGGAAGGTAAGGGAGGAGGAGGAGGGAGGGAGGGAGGGAGTAGGGAGGGAGGGAGGGGGGAGGAAGGAGGGGGGAGGAAGACTTATGGAGGGCGATGTTTTGGAGAAGAGATGGATACATATTTTTTTCCTGTGGCGGTTGTGTGGGAGGGCTATTATTTGTGGCGTACTGTGAAGCGAGCTGTGGGCATGCTGAAACATTCACTCACGTATTCAGGTTTGAGTTTCTTCTCGTCGCTCCTGATGGCCGACTTCTCCAGCTTGTCAATAATGGGTCCGATCATCTCCTCATCCCTTATCCTCAGCTCCTCGTGGATGATCTCCATGTCCCTCACTGGGTCCACCGTGCCCTCCACGTGGACGATCTCCTCGTCATCAAAAGCGCCTGCAGCAAGACGATAGGACACAGCGCCCAGTGGATCAGCTCCGCTACACACCTCTGCCAGTGCAACGTGCGTCCTGTGCATTCTGAGGACACACGCTGATACACAGATAAATACACACACACACACTGATAAACACACACATTGAAAACCACACGCACGCACGCAAAGCGTAATCAATGACATTTATGTTTCTGGAGTCCAATGTTGAACTACGACTAATGAGACTCAACAATGATGACTTTTCACTGAGAATATTGGAAGATAAAAAAAGCTTCCACATCAAGTGGCGCAGTGGGAGTCAACCAATAGTCAGACCATCTATTACAGATTACATATGTGGCTATTTGACTCTAAACCAAAACACTTATATTGTTTACCAATCAGCTTGTCAACTTGCAGTCATGGTAAATTCCTTAAACCATTGTGGGCTTTCACTTCCTTAAATTGAGAACTTGAGGTCTAAACCAATTTCAGTTGAGCAATATCTGGGCCTTGCCAAAGCAATGTTTGGCTTTTGTTGTTCAGTGGAACAAAACAACTCTTCTGCCCTGGTTCCAGACTCTAAGTATCTCTGGCGTACAGTGGTGGCTAATCCTAATTTGACGAGGCAACTTCAAATTAGTATGTTTTCTTCACGCTTACACACTAAAATCTGGCACAGCGACCTCAGAAAAGAAGTATCAACTTCCATTTCTGCAAACGTACAGTGTATGCAATGGCATCTCCTGTCTTAACCAATTGGCCTATTGTAGCCACCGTGCTCCTGCACAGTGATTAGATAATGAGACACTACAGCACATCGTTTAGCGGCTCTTAGCCGACTGGTTCCCCAGCAGGCTCTGGAGATCAGCCGGCGGGGCGGCAAGGGAACAGGAGTGGGGGCAGGCAAGGGAACAGGAGAGGGGGCAGGCCATCTGTCACAGCAGCCTGATACCCTTTCACTCCAGTGATAGCCTTAGCCCTGGCCTTCTCTGCACAGTGTTAGGACAGCGATCACTATAGTCGAGCTTGATAGCAGCTGACAAGATTCCTTTAAGGGCTCGTTGCCACACGGATTGGCGTACGGAACCAGCATTGAGAATGTACTTTCACTGGTTTTCAGAAGGCCATCAAACCATCAAAAGACACACAGGAAAACCCCAGTTTATGAAAAGAATTCCAGTTTGCATTTGCAGGCTGGCGCATCTGTGGAATGTTTTGGTGAAAACATAAAAAATAATTCACATGTCGCACTGACATACTTGACGTAAGGAGAAGGCTACAGTATTTCATCTGCCTGGGTAGTGGATGTCAGGCCAACGACACTTGGGCGTTGAGTGTTGCAGTGTTGATGGATGGTGACTGCTACAGTATGTTTGGCATCTGTCGGGGTCACTTCATGGCAGCAGGTGGCAACACTCAGGTGCAGGTGTTGAGTCCTCTTTGAGGAGACTGTTGACAGGTGAAGCCTTGTGAAAGAACGACGTCATCGGGACGATTCGTGCCACTCATTGTGACGGCCATACTTCTTCAAGTTTCCACAATGATTCACGCAGAAAATATTGATGATTCATAGTGCTGGAATGAATGATTAACTGTAATATAAGACAAGTTTGTTTTATGGAGTAATGTCTATCTTGATTTTGTGAGCAGACAGAGAAATAAGATCACTAGGAGTCTGTAAGTACATTTCCCTCTTTACTGATTTATGTGTCTTTGGTCGGAAGACTTCACTGCGCCCTTTGCCAGCACCACTTGAAATAAAGACAGCTTTTCCAAAAGGAAAACAAATAATTTATCTTCCACGTTATCCAACATGCCACTTAAGTTAATAAGTGGTAAGAGTTAACATGTGAGGTAAAAAAACTGTTGAATGAAACGACAACGTAACAATCTTACATCACCCAACCATGCTGAACAATGATAGCCCATTAGGATCAACAGCAGAATGACTGATCAAAAAGATACCCAACTTTCCCCTGGTGATCTATTACACGAGTCAACAGAAGCCTGACACTTAGGTGCAAGCTGTCATCATGAACCTCGTCCTCATGGGGAAATGAACTTATCCAATTACTCTTTGCCTAATCAGGCTGTTTTGGTTCCTCTCGTCTTCCAGAGGTACTCCACAATATAAACAGTTCACTTACGCCAAACATAAAGGGGCTAATCAGTGGAATTATTGTTTTGCTGCTTCAATTTGCCGGCTCCCAGCTTCTACACTGATTGGAATGAAAATGTGCTATTGTGTGAGCTGTTCCTACATGAACTTTAGGTGAAAATAATGCAATGTAAATCATTTGTGGGCACAAAGAATATACATACTGACAAAGGGCTCTGATGTGTAATTTCTAATGACAAAAGAAAACCTTTCTTGGAGGCTTCAGACGGCGGTGCCTAAGGACTCGATGTACTCTTTCTATGCATTCTGATATAACAATGAGAAATTCATACGTTTCAAACAAGCTTGATAACTATTAGTGAGTTGAAGATGAACAGTCTATGACGTCGTTGTGATCCCTTGCTACCCTCATGGAGGAAGACCCCACCCTGCTCGCCCACTCATCCACCCTCACTCATCCACCCTCAGTCTCCACCCTCAGTCTCCACCCTCACTCATCCACCCTCACTCATCCACCCCTCACTCATCCACCCCTCACTCATCCACCCTCACTCATCCACCCTCACTCATCCACCCCTCACTCATCCACCCTCAGTCATCCACCCTCAGTCATCCACCCTCAGTCATCCACCCCTCACTCATCCACCCTCAGTCATCCACCCATAGTCATCCACCCTCACTCATCCACCCCTCACTCATCCACCCTCACTCATCCACCCCTCACTCATCCACCCTCACTCATCCACCCTCAGTCATCCACCCTCAGTCATCCACCCTCACTCATCCACCCCTCACTCATCCACCCTCAGTCATCCACCCTCACTCATCCACCCCTCACTCATCCACCCTCAGTCATCCACCCTCAGTCATCCATCTCTTACTCATCCACCCTCACTCATCCACCTCTCACTCATCCACCCTCACTCATCCATCCTCACTCATCCACCTCTCACTCATCCACCCTCACTCATCCACCCTCACTCATCCACCCTCAGTCATCCACCTCTCACTCATCCACACTCACTCATCCATCTCTTACTCATTCACCCTCACTCATCCACCTCTCACTCATCCATCCTCACTCATCCACCCTCAGTCATCCACCCTCACTCATCCACCTCTCACTCATCCATCCTCACTCATCCACCCTCAGTCTCCACCGACTACTATACATTCCAAGGTAATTTGCTTTAATTAATTTCGCCTAATTTCACATTCACATTTACTTCCCACCAGCCCTATTCAGGCTTTAGAGCTGGGGAACAATCTCCGCTTAAGGAGCAGAGGAGAAGAAGAGGAGGGAGGGGGGCAAGGAGGGAAATCTCCACAATTAGTCCTTTAACGACAGGGTCTGGGGAGGCCTCTGGAGAAGACAGCCCTTACGAGGCTGCGGCGCCACACAAAGCCACAAGCAAGACTGTAAAAAAAAAAAAGAAAGAGAGAAAAAAGACGGTGGTTTCAGGAGTCATGTCTATCTCGCAATTAACATTTCACGACTTCATTTCAAATACTGTATGTTTTGAAGAGGCCATTAGCAGGTGTGCCTTTATAGACAAAACAAAGGAGTGAGTCTTCAAGAGGAATAATTGGGGTAGAATGGCCGGACCATCAGAGACAGTCTGACCAGAGACAGTCTGACCAGAGACAGTCTGACCAGGCAGTCTGACCGAGTTGTAGAGGCCAAACATCTCAACTCCACACACGGGGCAGCAAGAGGGTGGTGAGGCTTCCTTATCACGTACAAAGACAAGAAACTGGAAGCCTTTCCGAATCAATCCTGATCACTCTGCCTCCTTTCATGTTGCTACGTGGGAAGATATGTGGTCAACATAATTCAGTGAAATGACAGTATTCACCAGCTGCTAACTTCCTGTGCGTGTTTTTACACGTAAGAGAGGTGAAAGCAGACGAGGAGCTGCTTGCATTCCAGGCTCCCTTTTAAGATCTTCTATGCAAACTTCGTACCGCAATTCTCCTGGTATTCAAAGCAGTAAAAGGTCTTTATGAGCCTGTCAGTAACACACCTCATGGACATCTTCCAAACATAAAGTCTCGTGCAACGAAGACAAGATTATTTATGTTTATTCAGAAAATATTGTGTGTGCTGATGTTACAGACATCATGAAAATCATGAATAGAATTTCAGACTTCCCGGACGACCGCATGTTGAACGTTAGCTTATTGAGCTTTCTGTGTATCGCAAGAACAGAAAATAGACGTGCACCTCAAAACATCTAAAATGGTAGGTTTGTGCCGTTGTGCAATACACATGTTTTCAACATGATCCCGTATTTCAAAATAGATTACAGAGAAATGACAGTGCTTCGTGTTATGAATATCAGTACCTCGCGAGGTGCCTGTGCCGTTCCAGTGTAATCTACAGGCAATTGCAGGGGTCGAGGCAGACCCGGGATGAACAACATATGAAATGTGTGTTTTTCTGTCATTTTTTTGTCTGGTGAAAAACTATAGGTGAGTGCACATTTGACTAAGACGGCCACCTCACCCACTTTCATATTAATGCATGTGAAGAATGAATGTCTCGGGCAGAAGCTAGTTTATGTGAAATCTGATAGACAAAAATGGTGTTCATTTCTTTTTCGTTTGAGTTCTCCTCTGTCATTTACTTTTCAAGCCATGGAGTCTGAGGGGGATTTGATTGAAAGGAACCATCTTATGCACAAGACTGTTGTCCCACATCATTCAGAGAACAAACCTTTTTAGATCCTTAACTACCATAGCGCTACTGATTGCACAGGCACCAGCAATTTCCTAACCAACCGCCACCTGAACAATGATGTGTTCGGCTTTCAGACCCTCCAGCCTTTCAAAGGTGAATCATTTCACAGTTTGGAACGAGATCTCCATAGCAACTCCTCTTTGAGGGGTTTAGAATCACCGTCCAATAATTCTATGATCATCGGGACCAGCCATTCCCAATGGTTCTTTTCACAGCGGACAGGAAGGGGGGGGGGGCAAGAGGAGGAAGCTGAAAGATTTTACAGTCTATTTCAGGCAATTCATACAGCCGTGCCATTAGAATTCAAAATATTTCGACCTTCAATCACCAAGCATGTTATCTGGAGCGGTGGTGATCTCCAGTCAAGATGGGGTAGACATTTTACTCTAATCACCCAAGATGAGTGGAGGCAGACAAACCCTCTTCATTCAGCCTGAATCAAAATGCTCATTTAAACGCTCTGACAGTATCCCAACACAGCCAGCAAACACACGAGAGGTATCTGGTCTCCACCAGTGGAAAAAGAGCAAAACATGTTATGTCGGTTTTCTCTGTGTCTAAATGAAATCATATCTGTTTAAAATTGGTTGATTTGAATGCAGGAGACACTTACAACATACTGGCTTGCATTGCTGATGTGAATCATGTGCTCTTACATAAACAGGAAGTAACTGATCCAATGATTTATTTTCCCTCCTCATTAAATGCAATTCTGAAAGGATTGCAATCATTTGATATCACTAAAATACTTGGAAACGGAGATGGGGCCATTTTCATATCAGTTTTCTTTTTTCTTTCTTTTTTGGGGGGAGATTGAAAGTCAATTTAAAATCTATATAAAGATCATATTTGCTCCTTTAAAAACAGTCACAACATATTGTTTTAAACGTAGGTGTCATTTCAGTTGACAACGTTATTTTCATCACAAACCTGCCCAGCATGTGAGTTTACATTGGCAGTGAAGGTTTAGTCAATAAGACAAAGACCCATTGTCATAGAAAGCTAAGATTAAAGCTTGTCACATCTATACTGTATGTCATACTATCTTAAAACAGTGCATGTACCTCCATTTCAGAACTGTGGGAAATGACAACAATTTAGTGACAGCTTATCAGAGAAATCCATACAGAATTGCTGCCTTTCATGCGACTGAGCGATCACTTGCCAGACAGTGGTGGTTTCCACACAATGAAACAAACCCGCACTGTTGGCTGGTGGACACAGATACAGGCTAGTGCATTCACTGCAGAGTTCCAGGCTTATAGGAGGAGGATATCAAACAATATGGTGAGTTATGTAATCTCAGCACCAGAGATGCCAGTTTATCCTTGGTTTCCACCATTTAACACTGCATGAATATCGTATGTGTGTCCAATATAATTATTTTTTTATCTGCTGGCATCAGAAGGATTAACACAGCGTCAGCTACTATCATATCAAGGGTCAACTGTGAGCTGAGGAAATACAAACGGTCTGTGTTCTACCACAGCACCAGTAGGACCCACAGAAGGGACAGTGATCCACTACGACAAGATGTCACACTTGGCCATGGTCTTCATGCAGTGCAATGCAGAGTAGTTCAGATGCTGGACCAACTGGGGGATAGGGGCAGGGGGAGCCAGGGGGGTGAGGGGAGCCAGGGGGGTGAGGGGAGCCAGGGGGGTGAGGGGAGCCAGGGGGGTGAGGGGAGCCAGGGGGGTGAGGGGGGGCCAGGGGGGTGAGGGGGGGCCAGGGGGGTGAGGGGAGCCAGGGGGGTGAGAGGGGCCAGGGGGGTGAGAGGGGCCAGGGGGGTGAGAGGGGCCATGGTGGTATGCAGGAGAGTGACCTGTGGTGTCTTGTCTTACACAGACAGCATCCCACAGTCTTCCACTCACTGCAGAGGCACTGAGAACACTTAGCCTGTTTAACATTCCCTAAAATCTGGGAACATCGACCATTCAAAAGAATCAGCTTTCGGGATGCCAAAATGCCCCTTAATAGTTTTTGGAAGGTTTTGTTGAAAGCAAATCCACTGTTTACACAGTCTCTTCAAAGCTATTAGGGGTTGAGAAATATGCATAACAGGCACACTACTAGGAGGATTGAGCAACTTAGATTTGACATATTTCAAAGTTCCAAGAACAGCCAGAGAATCCAGTCTGACCACTGCCTGGCTTAAAAAAGGCTACGGCTGAAGATGTGGGGGCAGCATGGTTCTGATCATAACTCTCAACATCATCAATAAGCAACAACAAAAATTTAGAATTACAATGGACCATTCCGGAGAGAGTTAGGGTTAGGATTAAAGAATGTAAAATGGTAATAGTAAGGAAAGATGTTGAGCCGACTGCTTAATCTCTGAAGCTTCACAAGTTGTATTTCACAAGTTTTCCTTTCATGGTTTACTTAAACTCGTATCATCCAGCCATCCAGTCAGTATGGCACAGGAACTAACAAGGAACTAACAAACACAACACAAAACAGCTCTGCCTTGCAGCATGAGTTAGTCAGATGTTTTCAGAAACCCGTTTCTAATTTTCTCAGACACAAACATACCATCGCCGACCAGAAGAAGTGTGTTTGGCCCAACCGTATAATCAAGCAATAGAAAAGAAGTGCCTGGAATACTGTAGACTGTTGTGTCTGACACCAGATGAAACATTCCTGTAATTACTAAACAAAGCAATGTTTTAATGGTTAACTTGTGGAACATACTGCTTGCTCTCCAAGGAGTTTAAAGGGAAAAACAATGTTATGTCAAAACAGATAGCTGTAAATTCAAAGTAAGGCCCTTCTATGATTTCTATGTCGCATTTAAAACCTGTTTCCTACAAGCTGAAGCAAAGTGGTTGGTTTGGGTTGAAGCACTAACTCATCCTTCATCTAACATGGGCACAAAAGGGAAGTTTATCTAAACGGAAGAATTTATGTCTCTTTAAAATAAACAGTAGCCTTAGCAGTGTCTAAAAGCCAAATGAGTACACTTGTTATTGGAACTAAAATCATCAGAGCAGTAGCCATTGTTACTACAGTATTGAATGTTTTGATATGTGTAAACATGTGAAGACGAAGCTTCTAGAAGAATGGCTTGCAGGAGACATGGAATGAGGACAGCTTTCTTCTAAATGAACGGATGCGGTGTCTCTAACCATGCATGTATCTCTAGGCCTGTTACAGAGGGTTTTCCTTGAGACAAGTGCTAAATGGTGGGAAATGGTTGTTTATTTATTTCCATGCGTTTCCAGACAGAACACATCTCTGAGACGTTTCATCATCACAGCACAAATAATCTACAAGATAAACTGTGGTTTGCCACCTCTTGTAAAACCATGGCGAGTGTTTCCGCATGCAGCAAATGACGTGGAGATCTGACAGGTTTCACATTTGAAGTATTCATCCAAAGCAAGGTACAGTCCACCAGATGCAGTCTGTCACAAGCAGTCCTTTGAGAAACGATTGGAAAATGGCATCGGAACCAAAATGACACACTTACACTGTCCACCAAGTAATCCCTAGCCAAGAGGACTTGGTAACAATGCAGGAAAATGGCCTGCATTGTAACCCTGTCCATTTGGTTGCTCTTCGCCTGCCACAACCGACTCGCTAATCAGTGCTCTTTTCACATAATGGGAAAGTCAATAGCCGCATACAATCAGTAAACAAATTCTGCTATTTTTAAAAGAGCCTCTGTCTCCATTTTAGTAGCAGCAATTTAAATTATTCTTGCGTTTAACACTTTAATTGTGTAAGACAAAGACGATGTCTGAGACACAAAAGAACTCGAGGCAGGGAGAGAACTACAAGTGATTTCAAGACTGCAATAGTGAGCGAGACAAGGAGGAAAGTATTTTGTGGGGATTATTTTGCTGAGACACTCAGATCTGTGTATTTATAGAGAACAAAAAGGTAGTTAGTCTGACAGATGAATCCATGTCACAACAACACAATAGAAAATCTGCTTCAAAAAAACATGCACGCATATCATTTACATGTATATGTTTTTCATTTTTTTTGTCTTAAATATATTTGTTCAAGAACCACTTCAATAGAATTTAAAATAGACGTATTCTAATGGGCGTGGTCCAGTGGTCAATGGTTGGAAGAGACAATTTAAGACAAACTTCCCAACAGTCATTTCTACAACACAGACTGTTTTAATCTCAGAGGATTGTTTGAAATTCCTACTGTACCTTTGTTTTGTGCGACTTTGATCAACTTTGACGTGTCAGGATCACGTTACAGTAATATGTGGTCAAATGAAACTGCTTAAGACTTCCATCAGAGTCTACTTCACAGTGTGCTACCACTTCTGCTACCCAGACGCTGGCCTGTTTCTCTTCCAATCTGGGGAGATTCCCAAAAGGAATGTGAGGTTTGGTTTGCCTTCACCATCCCTGGTTGTTATGTTTATCTTGGCACCCCACAAATCCCACTGGCTCAGTGGAAGAGTAGAGCTAAAACACAACGTTAAATGTTTTGAAAAAGATAGCACGTCGAGTGACTTGTAAATATGGATGGATTTTTTACATCCATAAAACTGTCTTACAATGCTGAGAGGGGAAACCAACAGCCGAGAAAGTGTTTCTAGGGCCCATAAGGGTGGTAGTGGATGGTGGACTGTAAGAATGCCCTACCAGCGTGGGGCCATTCAAATATTCCTCCCCCAAAAAAATTATGGTAGAGCAGGAATTTATGGGGATTTATGTTACTTGAAGGCGTGATACAAAAATAATGTGCCCTCACCCATTTTCAAATCAAACCTATGCCTTTGTGCCAGGCCTAACCCAGACTCACGTGTCATGTGAAAGATGCCATCACAGGCACTAATGTGGGACAGGAAGGCGTTTCCTAGGCCCTGGCCGGCATGAGCCCCTTTCACCAGGCCTGCTATGTCCACCACGTTCAGGAACGCCGGCACCTTGCTGCAGAACAGAACAGGTGGGAAAAACACAGAATGCACAACTATTTCAGTCACGTGTACATAGCCAATAAGCAGCTGGAGTTGTCATGGAAGGCCTTGGGAAGTGAACAATCCATAAGGATGTTTTCCTCCCCAACCCGTGAGAGATTATGAGGAATAGTGTCTAAAGTTTTGCCTTTTCTCATGGAAAAGTCATTGCGGAGTCATTATGACTCATGCTTAGACGCTGTGCATGCTGACGTGATGCCTGCTGAAGACATACTGTTGCAACACCTCCGTCAGTCAGACATTGATTCATTCAACTGATTTATCACTGTCTCTTACACTGAGCCGGAACAGCACCCTAAAGCCTTTTCTAACCTCTTATAGAAAAATATATGATAACCAGGGATTGACAGTTAAATGCTATCACTTTTTATTTAACCTGAAAGACCAAATAACACTGAGCACTCCAGCGATTGGGGACAGAAAAGAGCCTCTGACATCTTCAAGTCAGCACCATTGCGTTATCTTTTCAGGTTTCTATAGTGCACCCTTTTTATAGTCTGTCTCCTACATTTTGTCCAGGACAGTCTGGAGTGTGAATAATCTGCGACCAGTGAGCCCCCATACCTGGCAGGCTTGTGGAATTGGCAGAGGAAATCATAGCGTTCGTCGGGGATAGGCACTCTGCTTTCATTTGGGTCAATGGTGCAGAAGGGGAAATTTTCAGCTGCAGCTTGACTCTTTGTCAGTACGTTGAAAAAGGTTGACTTCCTGGAAACACAAACAGCAGAGAGGTCAATACATCCCAGAACATGTTGCTGTATCCTGGTGGTTGGAGAGTGGGATGCTGGTTTATTCAGAGACCCTGGAGAAGCCTTCAATACAGGGATGACTATTTCCTCAGAGTATGAAAAAGGTCAGTCTAATATATTGAACATTTGATCTTTCAAAAAATAAAACGGGCCTTGATTGTAAAACACTAAGCCCAATTACAAGGTCAGATAATCCTATAATGGATCAATTGTGCTTGGAATCCAGGGGGAAATGACTTTTTCTGACAGATCTAAGCTGTTGAACAGGATCGGCCAAATGCAGCCCCATGTTGTGCTCAGGGGGATGTTTCTGTTCCATGCCACGAGCACCTCAAGGGTTCTTCAGGTTGGACTGACTACTGAATGAATGCAAGTGTAATAATGGCCTGGCAGTTAACTATAATCCAGGACTTTCTATCTTCATCCCCTCACCTGGTGCTCAAGATTTAAATGATTGGTAGGTTTTAGGCTCCGAAGCCTACAGGACTGAAATTGCCTCAGATTGCTGAGGTGCATGGATGGGTTTACAAACCAGGATTGTTTTTAAAGTTGTCATGTATTTCAAGAATTGTTTGGGCTCAACCTCAGAAATATTCATCTGCATTCGGTTTTCAGTGGCATGTAAATGTATTTGTGAACTGCTTTGCGGACGCTCTTCACGTTGAAGAGCGTCTTACAGATGAAGGAATCATTTTTAGCGGGAGATAATAAGTGTTTTGTCAGTCATTACACACAAGACTAAAGCTGCAACTGGCTCGAATGCGAAGATAAGATAGATTCTCTACAAAAACTAAGATAGACACTCTCTCTTCACCACCTGAGTGTTGTACCAATTGTAGTCCCAGTTTAACTACAGAGTCTGGGTGAGTGAAGGTGGCCATAGTGAGTCCTTCCCAGCACTATGGAGGGTTTATCATCAGTGGGCAGTCAAAGTTCGCAGGACTCCTGGCAGCATCCAGTTCAACTAGTAGAGGATTAAGACTTGTGTGTTAGAGGGCTGTAGGAACCTGTGGCTGTGTGAGTTTTGCTGGGTAGAATGTTCTACCTTTGTCTTAACAGCGAATGGCTGTCCGCTGTTTATTACATAACTTGTTAAAGCTGGTGAATATTTAATTTACGTTGAATTTTGAAACGGAATACATTCCTAGCGCACAGTTTGTGACCTTTCAGTTCCCGTGTCAATCTAACGCCATGTACATTCCATGTCCTGTGGTCACAGTCAGTTCCTTAATGCAGTATTTCATGGTGCTGGAAGTGCGGAATTATGGAATACATAAAACTGTTAAAAGTAATACAGCTCGTGTAGTAACAGTTCATGCTAAATTCCTTATTCTGTTCTTTGTCTTGGTTAAGAAAATACAAAATAGTTCTGGTTGGCACTGGATGAATGAAAATGACATATTTACTGAAGCAGGGGTTCCACAGATTCCATGATTTAGCAAATACTCGTGTTACATTAAAATAACATTGAATTTAAGTTCCAGTTAAAAGTTGAGTAACATACCCTATATTGGGCAGTCCAACGATTCCTATTTTCAATGAGGTCCCAAACCGTCCAATCAGTGGTTGAGGCTGTGGCACGTTATTTCCCTTTGCCTAATAAAGACATTAGTGATCACATCTTCAGTGAGTAAGATAAGAGCTGCATTCATTACCTAATCTTTACATCACTCTCCAGACACACATACGGGACACACCTTCTTGGGAGCCATTTCTTGCTTTTGGATTTAGATGCCTGCCAAACCTGCTCAGAAAGTCTGATGTAAAAGCATATATATGTAAACTGGAAGCCAGAAGCTGTGGCTATGGCTAGCTAGCACTCCTCCAATGCGTTCAGTCAGGCGCCCTCGCGCTGGCTGACTCCCCTCTCTTAAAATAGGATACGCATCTGCTGCAGATGAAAGATGACACTGGTGGCTGGATTGCTGACCCATGTTTCTATTATTAGCAAAAGTTTGTTAATAATATTAGCTACTGTGCTCGTCTACTGATGAAAGCCTCGTGTCAATCACCATACTGTAAATGCTGAAACGTGCATGTATTGAGGCAGTGGTAAATAACAACGCCAGCATGTGCCATTGCTATCTATTAATACTAGTCAAATGGTGAATACTTCACAAACCTGTAACTTGACAGTACTTTACACGAGGATTGCTTTGCATGGAGACTTTCTGAATTGAGGAGGTTGAACCTCTTATCTACAGTGCATGGGTTAAATCACTACAAGTAGCTGTTTACTAGCAAAAGCGCACTTGTATCTCTTTTCTCCCAACAGACTGTAATACTCAACACGAATAAATCTGCGCAAGTGCGTGCCATGAAGACAGTCTGCTGTAGCCTAGCAGATTTACTATACTGTGATGATCACCTTTAGTATATTGTCTAATGACGCAACATTTTTGGTAAGCAACACTGAATGAATTGTCAACAAAAGAAGTTGAAACGTTGAATGCAAAAATTGTGGTTGTACATTAGCAATGACACCACGCACAAGGATTACGCATGCATGGTCAGGTACGCACACGGATCAGGTTAAATCCTGTCAGCTTTCAAAATGAATGGAGAGCGGTGCAGTCAATTTGATGTCTGCATATGCTTTTTTTCAGATCAATAATTATTCATGTCAGTTTGCAAATAAATACGACTAAAGTAGTGAAGCTAATAAATAAAAGTTCAAACTGGAGGCAGAGAGAAGAATGTTTTCTTTAAATTAAAACATAGACGATGTTAACGTATTCGGAAGAAAAAAAATCTAAGTGTTTGAAGGAAACTAATCAGAATGTAGTAAGACCTGCTAGAATTGTTTTCCCTGCCTTGGACGTGAACAGGTGTGGGCTCTGTAGACTTCAACCATCCAGCAGGAGATTACACCGATTAGTTAATTGTCCACAAATAAGCATCCCTCAAGGCCGACACAAATTAAACCATGGAAGGGAAAAAGCAGAAGCATGGCCTAATCCAGCACCCTGCGTCGTTTAACATGCAGAAAACGAGGCTCTAATAATCTAGATTTTAAGAGAGTCAAACCTTTGTAACAGGAATTTAAATGAATGGGTTTGAATTAATCATTTATCTTTTGTTGTTTAACGATTGATGGATGTATCGTCACTTAGCCCGACCACAATAGATGCAGAGCGTTTTGTTCTACCAAATAAATCATTCTCATTGTTTAAGGTACATTGATCAATCTAATGGCTTGTAATAGGCTCCTAATTGCCAAAGAAAAGTGCTCGCGGATGGACTCCTGGGTTGAAGATTCAACTCAAAATTCCCACTTAAATGACATGGTTAGACAGTGTGAGTGTGGGACGTTGCCATGGGCAGCATATAGGCTATGTCTCCTATCAAATTCAGAAATTGTGATTTCAACTAAACCAACAAAACTGTCATTAGGCTACATCATGTTTGCAACATCCATAAATTCCAAATAGGACTGAGAAAGGCCTACTATTTGACACCTGTCATTTTACAAAATTATTTATGTATTGTGTAATTGACATATACAATGCATACCATACCATATGACATCAGAGATGATTGCATTTTATAATCAAATTTCATCTGGTAATAATGAAATACCGAATTATTCGAGGTGTATTATCAATTCCTATTGCGTATCCAAAGATATCAGAGCACATAAAAGGATTATAAAAATCATAGCCCTAATGTTCTAAAGCTCACTGCGTTGAACAATCATAGACTATAATGCAAAATATTGTATTTTTCAAGTAAAATATTCCTAGAACGCGAGAATTTCCTATCTACATCTAACACATGGGTTATCTTAACTGACACTCACTTTGTTCCTGTTTCTTTGGCATTACAATCAAATTTGTTTATGCAGAATCGACGTTTAATAGCGCTAATAGCCCTCTACTCAAATTGCCATGATTGCAAAAATGAAGCAATTTTCCTGGATCGGTTCCTTGGATTTGATGAAATTGTTTTATATTCACCTCTCTAAAGGTGGGAATTTAAAGCAGTCTTGGAACAAATTGCGCTTGGCTGACTGGCAGCATTCATGCTTTATAATGGAGCATTATTTGGTCGTTTTGAATACTGTAATCCACAGCTTTCCTCCAGCCAGTCTTTGGGAAATTGCTTTAACTTTTAAAGGGATGATGATTCACACCAAAGCAGGCCATTGTGACATTATGTCATTACGTCTAAATGTTTTAACAAGCTAGAACACCTTTGCATATTGCATTGTGATCTTTAAATATGTATGCTGCGCAAGAAAAAAAACGATAGCAATTCAGAGAAAGGTTGAAGTTGATATAGGCCTATATTCCTGTTATTGATGAAGCTTTATTTGTAATTTAATCAGTATAAATCTTTCCAAATGGCTCCAGTTGCCCCATACAATGAAATCGGTTAGCCAATATGATAGAGGCAATTAATGAACGAATTCCGTAGGTCTTTCTTAAATTAACAACCCAATCTCCAGTAGCCCATAATGTGTTTATATTTGTTGAACACTGCATGCTGATAACCTCGAAGAATTTTTTTCATTCGAGAAAAAGTTGTAGTCATTTAAGACAAATCAAATGGTGATTAAGCTAATTGTCACTTTTTAATCAACCTAACATGCCACCTCACCCCTCTACATGAAGGCTGGCGCGTGTGTATGTGCGCAGAAGAGCGAGCGTACACACACTCTCCCTCTCTCTCCCTCTCTCTCTCTCTCTCTCTCTCTCTCTCTCTCTCTCTCTCTCTCTCTCTCTCTCACACACACACACTCTCTCCCACACAAACATCCAAAAACACACAACATGGGTCTTCCCCTGTCAACTAACAAACACATAAACCTATTTATGAACGAGCGAATCCACTACAGCCCTTACCGTCGTCGTCGTAGTCGGGTTTTCACTTTCCTTAATATTGAGAAATTATATACCAGATTATTGTAACTGGTACATGATGACAGGCCTATGGAACTGCAAGTTTGGATTAACTTGCCGACTGTGTTTCAACTCCAACGGTGAAACACATGCCCTTGTCTACCCTGAAAGTGCACAAGTGAAACTTTTTAGAAATATAATCACAACAGCTATTGTATAGACTATTCTTCGATCTAAATGCCCAACGCTTTTACGCACGTCTAGACCCTTTATCATTGGTATCATAAATTAATATACACATCTTTCGAACGAGTGCGTAATTTAAGACCGTTTTCGAATTTATCCTAATAACATTTGTGATGGTTTAAAAATGTATCTACGGAGACTAAATTCGTCAGGATGTCTTAAAAGAAAATTATTTCAAGTGCTTACCTGTTGGAGAGGACAGGCTTATACCAATATGAGCTCGGTTCTACAATGAAAGGAGACATTGAGCCTTGATGGGAGAATAGGCTACATTAAATGTATAAAAAAACACCAAAACGTTTCTTGCTTGACAGTCAGAGCTGCACAAAACATAATGATTGACATGAAGCTTTTAGTGTTTCTGTCCATGGTCGAGTCTCTCATTGGTTGACTGTACCCCCCTGCAAAGATTCCAGCCCTTAGATTGGCTGCATGCTTTTGCCAGCTGTACTTCAAAGAACGTGCTCTCTACAACTACGTAGTGTGTGAGCTCCGAGCCAAGAGAGAAACCGTGTGACTTCAGAAAATCACTGAGCTTGGATCACATTGGAACCTTACATTATTGTGTACTACTGTGACCAGTTTCAACATAGCACAGGGCCTGGATATGGCTACGTCTATACTCGGGGTAAGTACGTTTTTCATTCCGTGCGTAAAAGTTTAATAGTTTCCTTCTGAAACCGTATTTATGACAGCGAATAATTTGTATTTTAGGGTCATAACACCAGATTTTTCGATTTAGTAGTGTACCATAGTTGTTAAAAGTGTTTACATGATATACATATACATAAAAATGTGTAAAAAGGTGTGTAACAGCATCTGTTCAATCGTAAAGCAACTAGCACAACTTTCCAAAACAATGTCACCACAGCCTAAACTCTTTTTAGCAGTATCTTCAATTATTATGACACCCAATTTAGTTCAATCGTTATTTTTGTTGACAGTTTACTGATTTTGACCAACATTCTCTTAAATTCACAAGTTCGAATTTTGATCAAAGGAGGCGTATGATACCTTAGGGTAAATACACCATAATTCCATAAAGCAAAAAAAAAACTTTGATACACTTTGATAGGAAAATAACGTTGTTTACATATCTAACTGCATAACTTGTCTCTTTTTCAGGAAGAACCACGATTCGGAACTACCCCTCTAGCAATGCTGGCTGCAACCTGTAACAAAATTGGTAATACAAGCCCTCTTACCACGTTACCTGACACAAGTGCATTTTCCAAAGGTGGATTTCATCCCTGGAAAAGATCATCCTCTAGTTGCAATTTAGGATCCAGTCTGCCTGGATTCACTGTGGCAACGAGCCGCGGATCGACCGGACTAACATCAACTGGTGGCACCGGGAACAGCGCGTTTTGCTTAGCTTCCACCTCCCCGACCTCCTCGGCATTTTCAACAGACTACAGCAGTCTGTTCTCCAACTCGGCGAGCGTTTCTTCTCAAGAGTCCGGCCAATCAGCTTTCATCTCCAAAGTTCACACATCGGCAGAAAGCCTGTATCCTCGGGTTGGCATGGCACATCCATATGAGTCGTGGTACAAGTCTGGGTTCCATTCAACTATCTCGGGTGATGTGGCGAACGGGGCGTCCTCGTGGTGGGACGTCCACACCAACCCTGGCTCGTGGCTTGAGGTTCAGAATCCCGCGAGCACGCTGCAGACTTCCCTGCACTCCGGGACCCCACAAGCCATACATTCCCAACTCAGTGGTTACAACACCGATTTCTCCACCTTGACACACTCGGCATTCAGCTCCACCGGTATAAGCCCCACGGCGTCTCACCTACTTTCCACTAGCCAGCACCTGTTAACACAAGAAGGTTTCAAGACAGTCATTCCAACTTACACGGACGCGTCTGCCGCCAACGCCATGATTTCAGGTGGCAGTTCAGGAATAAGCGGCTCCTCAAGGTCATCAAGGAGGTATTCCGGCAGAGCAACGTGCGACTGTCCGAACTGTCAGGAGGCTGAACGCCTGGGACCGGCAGGGGCCAGTCTACGGAGGAAGGGACTTCACAGTTGCCACATACCCGGCTGTGGTAAGGTGTATGGAAAAACCAGTCATCTCAAGGCTCATTTGAGATGGCATACTGGCGAGCGGCCTTTTGTCTGCAATTGGCTATTCTGTGGCAAAAGATTTACGAGATCTGATGAACTTCAGAGACACCTTCGCACACACACCGGTGAGAAAAGGTTTGCTTGTCCAGTATGCAACAAGCGCTTTATGAGGAGCGACCATTTGAGCAAGCACATTAAAACGCACACTGCCGGCGGAGGAAGCAAAAAGGGAAGCGACAGTGACACCGACACCAGTAACCTGGAGACGCCACGGTCTGAATCCCCAGAACTCATTTTAGACGGTGTCAATCCCAGAATCACGGCCAAGGACCCCTCTCCTCACGACGAGCCCTAAATGGTTGTTTTTGGCATTTTAATGACCTCACTTCACGCCAACATACCTATCAAACCTGCACGTGAACGGGTCTGAAAGACAATATAGAGACAAATATGCCAACGCTTTGGCATATGAGGGAATTATTTTAAGTGAAGTAAACGAGATTGGCTATTTGTAAACAAAACCTGATTCTGACAGGCATTTGAACGGTATGTTAAATTCGTAATTACTCCACAAAATACAGAAACGTATGAAATGGCACAATTTTCAGTAAATCTGTCCACTTGAAAATTAAATGGATGACTTTTTGCACGGATCAGTGCGTGGGGGTGCGCTACCCAAATGAACTTGGTTGAACCATGTGAGTTGCTATCGTGTACAAATGAGGACAAACAATGTGTTAATTTTATGTAAATGTTAATTATGATTGTTTTATTCGTGTTTGGGAACCTGAAAATCAGGGAGTTTACTTTCAACGCACTTTGTGGATATGTATGTACACAGCTTTTTTAAATTCAGTTAACCATTTTATTTCTTTGCTAAAAAAATATATAAATGTTTACCTGTATAGAGTCACACGTATAAGCCTTTCATTTTGTCATAATTAAAATAATCTACAAATCTGAGGCTGTTGTCGTGTGATGGCAATGTTTCAGTTTTTATGTCACATAAATTTTCATTAGGCAACAAAGGCTACAAATTAAAATAAATTATAAGCAAAGGAAATACATTTTAGTGGATAAATCATAGACATAGGCTACTGCACAGCGCAGAATGTTGATAAGACTGTTCCTTAAATCAATCTTGTATTGGTGATATAGGCAATCACACCTTGACGTGCCTTTTCTCTTGGGAGTAAATCAATAGTTAATGCCCCGGAAAAGACATTTCATGCCCAAATGAAATCTTGTTAAATGGTATTAATTATGACTTGGAGCAGATCGTAGCCCCATGTGCCTTGTATTTGCGATTAGGGATTCGTGTCTTATCAAATATCTAATTAATCTCTGAGACATCATTTGTTCAGTTTTACTTTATCTGGAGGTTTCCGAGGGGGTTTTGATGACAAAGGCCCCTTTGAATATTTATTTTAATTGTCCAAATTAACTGCTTTAATTTGCATGTCAAATAGTAAGATGGCAGTCCAGGAAAAAGGATAAAGCATCTTTAGCTTAGCTCAAACCGCAGCACCAAATGTTATGGGAACTGTTTCCAAACTTTTGAAAAGAAGAAGGGGCAAAAAGCCATATGCAAATGTTGAATCTGAAATGCTCTTGTCGCAGCGCAGTCAAATGGTGCCTGCATGTTATTTGAATATCAGTGGCCCTGTGTTGAAAGGGTTCAAGGATGCTCTCTGACGTCTTTGTGCTTACCCAGTGCAGCGTCCGATCTCAAAGAAAAACCCGGGGAATAATTACAGCGTGAGCCCGGGCCTGGGAATACGATGGGGAGAGGCGTCTCAACCCGCCTCTAAAGAGGAAGTTAAATTGACCAGAAGGAAATAGGAGAAAATTATTTTCATTTCCTTTTGTGTAGCAGGTTTTAAGGGAAATTTTAAGGACATAGGTTATCGAGAATTTATATTTTACAATAAATTATTTGGCCATTCAGAATGTATAATAATCGTGTAGACGGAACATATAAATTGAATTCAGCAATAGGTCACCAAATACGAAATGTTACAATCCTTAAAGGCTATGTTTTGTGAGAAATGAACCAAGCACATTTTCAACATCTTTAGGCTATCGTTTACAGATAACTTTCTCAGCTTATCCTTTTTTTGGAGAATTGTTCCTCTCTCCTTAAAACGTAGGTTTATTAGGCATTATTATTTTCATGTTTGTTTTGAAGCACATAGGCCTAAACATTTCATTGTCAAGAGACGGAACCGATTAGTTCCGTGGAGTAATTCGTGAACATAATCCACAATTGCACGGCTACAAAAGGGGGTTAAAACCAACAAGATGTAGTGCGTCTAAATGCTCAGAGGGGTGTGACGCCTGGGGCACCGGACAGTCAGTGCTGTCAGTTATCGCTTTGTTGAGTTTCCCTGGAATGCCCTCTCGCTGAGAATTAGGCAGAAGTCATCTTTGTTTTCAAGCCACAATAAAGGAGATGAAAGAGCAGAAAACCAGAACGCCTTTACGGGACTAAAGACACATTTCCGTGCCCGCCAGTCTTTTATAATCCCAAGGGCCATGCATTGTCCATCATTTAGCCTAACGACGTCAGGTCGCTTAAATATTTTTCATAAGACAATAATAAAAATACAAATAATAATATTTTTTATAAATAGCCCATAGGCCTATACCATTTTTATGTAACCAACATGTATTTGACCCTACAACATGGCACATAGTGATTAAGCAATATAAGAATAGCAATATAACATTTCAGAAAACAATGATAATTTCTCGCTATGTTTATCAGAGTCCACATGACTAAATTAAGAGTGAAAACCTGTATTTTATCATACCTCCCGAAATAATGCTCCTTTCATTGTCCCCCGAAAGAACTATAGGCTACATATTAAATAATTTAATCTTAATAATAACAAATAATTCCATGGCAAATAAACGCAACAGGGAGTCAAACGTTAATTCAAAGGCATTGTCTTTATTCAACAATCTTTAAATGCCATGAACCCAAGACTTTAATATGTTTAAAAACATCGTGTGTTTAGCATGCTATAGGGTCCATGGCCTATTGTCAAGGTTGACATAACTTGTTGCCATACTTTTTAGTGGCCTGATAAACTGCAACCATTTAGTGGTACAGTTTATCACAAGTATTGTGGAAACATGGCAATTCAACCCAAAAACATTTGATTGAAATAAAATGTTGTAATACAAGTATACTATTATACAGTACAATTTTTCCCCAAGCAAGTTTAATTTGAAAGGAATAGGTCTATCCGATGCACTTAATTAAAAAGCAGAGCCATTCGTACAATAATCTGATTAATTGAAGTTTTATCAGGTCTATTGCTGCCCTCTGTTGGAGAAAATATGACATTTGTCCAAATCTGGACTCCAATAGGCAATGGGTTGTATAAATGAAGTCAATCCTAATCCTAACCCTAACCTAACTAGCTATACCTTGACACAGCAGTCACAGTTTGAGTCAAAATATAAATATTTATTTCAGGAAAATAAAAACACAAACTCAGTTCTTTCTCTCTGACTTTTCTCTGCTCGTACTTCCTGATCGTCGGTCTCTCCTTCTTTCTCTACTTCCGCTCCTCTGGTTCCTCCCTCTTTCCCTACTTCCGCTCCTCTGGTTCCTCCCTCTTTCTCTACTTCCGCTCCTCTGGTTCCTCCCTCTTTCTCTACTTCCGCTCCTCTGGTTTCTCCCCCGATCCTTCGCTCCGTCTCTGCTCCTACTTCTCCACCTCCCGCATGTTTCCCGGCCTCCATCTCTGCTACGGCTCAAACTCCTATTGGCTCCCCTTTCCCTCCCCCTCTCTCTGCTTCTTTTCTCGTTTACTGCTCTGTCCTTGAATCCATCTCTGCTCTTGCTCCTCCTGTTCCCTCCTGTTCCACTCCCTCTTTCCCTGCTCCTCCTGTTCTCATCAGTTCCGCCTTTTGCTCGATCTTTGCTCCCACTTCTGCTCGACTCCTTCCTGGCCCTTCCATTGCCCTCGCTGGAGTCCTGGTTACTGTCTCGCTCCCCTCTCCCTTTCTCCGCCCTCCCATTATTCTGCTCCCGCTGCCTCTCCCGCTCCCTGCTGCCTTGTCTGCGTCTGTCCTGACCCCAGTCCTCCCTCCTCCTCTCCGGGCTGGGCTGTGCGGTCTCCCTGGGAGCCGCGGCCGTCTCGTTGAGCTTCTGTCTGGGCTGAGGGCTCCGCGATGGGCTGGAGTCCCTTCTCCCGCTCTTCCTCTCCCGACTCGGAGACGCGTCGTCATGGCCGCTGCTGTCGGAGGAGTCGCTGGAGGAGTCGCTGGAGGAGTCGCTGCTGTCCTGTCTCTTCTTGTGCTTTCCTTTGCTTTTCTTCTTCTTCTGCTTCTTGCTCTTCTTTTTCTCCTTCTTCTTCTTCTCCAAACGGTCGAGTTTCCTATAGCAACAAAGACAGAATTAGACTTGCTGCCTGGGGTTGTGCATCATGGTGTAACTCAAACCCAAGACACTGTGCAGCACTGCAGGAACATGTATTATCCATGTATTATCCATGAATGAATTGCCCGGTCCTCAACGGTATCATCTGGAAATCAGCACATCAGATAAATGTGACTTGTGCCAATGATACTTTATCCCTACCTGAGAAGCTTTTGTTTCTGCTTGGTGGTCAACGACTTCAGGAACTCCACCTCAGGATCCTCGTCCTCCTCGCTGGCTACATACTCCTGTGGGATGAGACACAGACGCATCACATTGCCAGGAGAGACCTCCTGGATAGCTGAACGGGAAGCATGTGTCAGAGGGATATGCTTCCTAGGGGGATTGTAAACGTTATAACACTGCATCTGGTCTTTCTACAGTGATCCTTTTTTTGATGCTAGTTTCATCATATCTTCCCACTTGACTAAACTTGCTCAGACTGGAATGGTTGTGTGGTTTACTCTGATAATTGGCCACTTTTCAGCAATCACATTTAGACCAGGGATCTGCCATGGATATTGTTGCTCCTTGGGAGGAGGGGGAGGGGGAGGGGGGGGGGTTGGGGCAATATGTTTGTGTGTGTGTGTGTGCGCGCGCGCGCGCGTGTGCGAGTGAGAGAAAAAAGGGGAGTGCGCCATGCGATTACCTGCGACGGATCACAAACAGTAGAATTTCTCCCAAGGACACATTTTTTCAGGGCAAACCCACTGTTTCGCATCTCCGCCATTAACTCCGAGGGGTGCATTGACGGACCTGTTAGCACAAATCACAGCCTTAAAGTCCCATTGATGTCTGCTCCTACCCGCAACTGCCTCCACAGTGGGGAATTCGGGGGCGGCTTTGTTAACAGAAAAGGGACCCCAAATCAACCTACTCGTGTTCCGGCTGAGAAAATCATACAATACCATTCGCCCCCAAAGCAGCAGTTGAGGGGGGATCAGAATACACAATAATTGCATTTTTCTCCTGGCACAGGAAGGGCGCCATTACAGCCCTCCACCATCAACACCATGCGCTGGACTCACCCAGAGTAAACACATTACTTTACTACTCAACTTCCTGATTGCTCGGAGTCGGAATCAGCTGAGGTTTTGGGGGCCCGACAGAGGAGGGGGTGGGGGGGGTAGGGGGGGTAGGTAGGGGGGTGGGGGGGTGGGAGGGAGGGGGGTGGGAGGTAGGGGGGGCAGCAGTCGCTGCGGCAACACAAGGGCTATCCAACCACCCCACAAATACCGCAAGGCCAATGGCGATGTTAAACATCGCCTGACTTTCTTCCGTTCAGTTTAATGGATTTTCTAAAACGATGAGTAATTATGATTTTTTTAGCCTGTTAAAATGTATTAAATTAAAAAGTATTCAGTCAACACACTCCTTTTGGACCTCCAGGCTCAAAACAAACACACGACAACAAAGTGTCTTGAAGCCTATTTCGAGACCTGCGTATGTGGTTTACTGTACAGCATCCATGTCATGTGTAAGCATAACCCATTTGAGATCCACTATAGACACATTTGTGTAATCACCAACCTGCAGCTTCTTCTGTGGCCACTGAGCTAGCATTGATGCCAGACAGGCCGAAGAGAGGGCACTCTCTGTCTGTGTTTACATGGCCCCACTTGTGACACTTGATGCACCTCACATTGCGAACCTGAAAATGAAAACGAATTAAATAACCCAGATGCCATCAGTCTAGCAAAGCCAACACGAGCCAGCGACTGCCCTTAGATTTGACTGGAGACTAATGTATTTGGTAAGCATCTGATCTACATGTTTAAACGTCTTACAAAGAAAGGTCGAGAAAACTCACCTGGATCCCAAACGGCTGATCTCTGATGTTCATGTCATCTTTTGCATACCTAAATGAGAGAGGCAACAAAGGTGGGAATTAAAGAAAATGCTACAGCTAAAGTAGAAATCTGTTAAATATAGAAAAAAATTGAATTTACTTTTCACGAGGAGCCCCTTTCTGCCACTCAAACTTATACTCAGACTCCCCATCCTTAAAAAAACACACACACACACACAATAAAGAACTGATCTTAAACAGCTTTGGGAGGAGTACACGAGTCGGTACAGCCTTTCAACATATAACGTTACAGTATATAATATTTAAAGATAATTGATGTTGCATGCTGGCAGGGCACTGCCTTTCAAATACAGTTCCATTTCTTGTATAGAGATGATCATGTTTGTACTGTACCTCCTTGGTCTCCTCTTTTCAGTAGATGATTTGATGTGGGAGGAAAAACAAGAAAGGTCAGGTTTGACTCGGTCGTACATGACGCTCTATCATGTAGTCTAAACTTTAGTTCCAGATAGGAGGCCCTGCAGCAGCAGAAATCACTGTAGTTACCTTTCGACGCCCCCGGCGGAGCCTCATACATGAAATTGAGACCATTTTTCACACGGTCGTCACCCATCAATAATCTAGGAAGATTTTCAAAGCATATCACGTGCATTAAATACACACAATATTCTCAGTCAAATATCTGTAACACAAATAAGAAATGTTGGGAAGCAACTGGAAATAGTTTGATAACAGTGATTTGATGGGATCGAATCGTACCTGTTGTTGTATGTGTCTTGTTCCTTGAGGTAAGCCTGCATGAGGTCTTCCTGCTTTTTCTTGTCGAAGGTTAATTTTTGTTCCGCTATCCATACCTGGAAATTGTTTGAGGTTTGAAAATACACGAAATTAAATACAATGTAATATATCTGAAGATGGTCAAACAGACAATGCAGCAACGGTCCCTAAACGTCATCACTTAAATATTAAGCGATGTATGTTATTCATATAGAATACATAATGTTAGATGCTGTATGAACAAATGTTTGAAAAACGATTTTCAAACAGACAATTTAATTAATCTGACAACATCGACATACAGTATGCTAGGCTAGCTAGTCTTGTTTGCTAACGTTAGCTTAGCTAGTCTAGTAGGAAAACTGAAAACACTCACTTTTTTAATATTTGACTTTGATGCAGGATGGAAATCCTTCTTGCACATAAAATTGGCAAATGACTTCCCCATGGTTGACGGATTACAGGATTTGCAATTCTCAAACTAATTCGTTGAATGTTGTAACTTCTGAGACGATGCTGCACACAGCTAGAGCTAGCTTTATAAACATAAACAACGTGAGCTACAAGCTAAGCATACTTCCGGTTTACGCTTTAGCGAGTGACACGTTCGTCACATTGGGTACACACGTTTTGTAACCCACGGTTACACGTTTATTTTTCGGAACTGCGGAGTTTGTACTGAATTTCCATTCCCGGAGAGAACATAAAATGAACTGCTCAAACCCATACTTCAAAACATAACACAGCGAATATTGATGATGGAACTAAGTTATATTACAATTCTGTAAATCAAGAGGACTGTTAGATCGTTCCTGGCCCCGTTTAGTGAGACGTCGGGACTCATAACAATACACACATCAAAACATGGTCTTGAAACTTAAGCATGAAATGAAAGTGAGATTGTAATTGTGTTGTTTCAAGCAGCTGTTACAGACGACTCGCCTCAGAACCATCCACTGATAGGTTTTAGCTGTCCCAGTACAACTGACAACAATCGCAGCAGGTAACGTGACCCTTTTCATCCGAAGCCACCAGTTATTATTAGCTCTCAGGAGATCCATGCAAAGCTAAGTGGTCGTCTCGCTGCGACAGTGCAAGACGGTTTTGGCCATCAAAGTTCTCTTTGAGACAGTCGTTTTTTGGGCCAGTCACTGCTAACTACGTATTTACACAGGATGTACCCATTCTCCTGTGACACTTTTGTGGCGCTGCCCCCTTCCACCGAGGAGCAACGAATCATCTTTGGGAAAAACTCCGATAGACCCTGTGATGAAGTCCAGGAGGTGGTATACTTTCCTGCTAAAGACTACAATAAAGAGGATAAAGTTGAGGTTAGTCCCTGAGTTGCACCATCAATCTCAAAAGTATACATTCCAGTTCTCTTTTAGTGTCAACTATTTTATTGTCATGATGTGTTCTGCCTGAGGAGAAATATGACGGCAAATATGCACTAGTGTCTGAGTCTGTCTCACAAGATAGTAAAAATATGACAGTTAAACCGTTCTCTCCTCCCGTTTCTACCCTAGTGTACCTACATTGAGATTGAACAGGCCTCCCACACCCATGCGGTGGTGTTGAGCAGGCCAGCCTGGCTGTGGGGGGCCGAGATGGGTGCAAATGAACATCAGGTGTGTATTGGGAATGAGGCCGTGTGGGGCAGAGACAATGCTGCTGATGGAGAGGCCCTCCTGGGCATGGACCTGGTAAGGTGAGTCCCAACCCTGGTTCTCGTCTGTTACTTCAATACACAGCTCATGTTGACGAGGAAGACAGAAAAAAGAACAGTTTGTGATGCAATGCTTGAACTGTTTTTGTTTTATGTGTGACTTTGTGCCCGTCGTATGGTTGAAAACTGATGGTACAGCACATTGGCCAACGGTAGTTCTTTTTAAGAGTGCTCTATAAATAATACATTGATTGATTTAAAGGCCGGGCGGTTATTTCTTTTCACAGGCTCGGACTGGAGAGAGCTGATTCTGCTGAGAAGGCCATGGATGTTATCACGGAACTGCTGGAGAAATATGGACAAGGAGGAAACTGCATGGAGGACGAGTGCGGATTCACTTACCACAACAGCTTCCTCATCTCTGACAGGACCGAGGCTTGGATTCTGGAAACTTCCGGGAAGTACTGGGCGGCAGAGAGAGTGGAAGGTGATCAGACGTTTGAACTCATATATAAGAACGGAGATTCTTGTGGCGAGTCGTGTGTTGTGGCTAGGTGACGGACTCTCTCCCGTGTTCTGCTTTTAGATGGGTATCGTAACATCTCCAACCAGTACTCCATAACCACCAAGATGGACAAGGAACACCCGGAGATGAGGGAGTACGCCAGGGGCCGAGGCTGGTGGGACGGCGAGGCTCAGTTCAGTTTCGCAGAGGTTTACTCTTTCATGACGACAGCCAGAATCGAGGCTTCTGGGAGCCGGTTCTGTGAAGGACGCAACCTCTTGGAAAAAAGCAACGGTCAATACAGCATGCGTGGTTCTTTCAGATGTGTATCCCAAAGACCCCAATGATTTCCCGCATTGCAAATAGATTCCGCGGTGGCGTTGAATGGCGTTCACGTTGTGTTTCCGCAGGTCAAATCACTGCCAAGACGATGATGGACATCCTCAGGGATAAGGACAGTGGCATCAACATGGAGGGGATATATATGACCACAGGAAGCATGGTGTCTGTGGTGCCCAGGGATTCTGCTCTGCCTGGGGTGCACTATTTCACCAGCACCCCTGATCCTGAGCGGTAGGACGATCCGAGGACAGTTGTTGCCATCGCTATGCTTTGCCTTGTCATCGTTACATCTTTGAACCATTTCATGTCGAGTAAAGCCTTTTTTTCCTCATGCCGCAGGTCTGTTTTCAAACCGTTCATCTTTGTGAACGACATCAAACAGTTGAAGCACACATGTTCTCCCTGTTATGGGCCCGACGACCCTGCGAAGAAGAACCCTCGTTTCCAGAGCAAGCCAGATCGCAAACACCCTCTGTTTCTCAAGCACGAGGTGGTGACGGCCATCATTGAAACCACCAAGGTCCAGAAACCTCAACTGACGTAGTTTGTGCCCTTCATCAGGAAACAAATACAGTACTTCATAATAGTGTATGTCAAAAGATAGGTTACCTGTGCACGCAAAGTACCTAGTAATTTATGCCTGTTTTTTTTCCCTCCTTTTTTAGGAAAAAGGAAAGATGATCATGCAGAATATGAGACAGCTAGAGAAGGAGAAGATGGCTGACATGGAGACGTTTCTGTCAAGTGGAGTGGAAGACTCTTCACTGGTGGTGAATCTGTTCTCAAGGTCTGTTGAGGAAGAGATGATTGCATACAGCAAACACTGAACATGGTTTGCATGTCTGTGCCAGCTGATTCTCACTTGAAGAACCCCTTGAATTACACAGTAAAAGAAAAAATAAAACCTTCAGAATTTGTGTAGGATTAGTTCATCACAGCATGTTAGGGATGTATCATGTTCTGAATAATAATGAAACCATAACAGACAGCTGTTACCATGTTTGTATATGATTGTTTATAATATGCTTTACTCAGATCAGAGACAAAACAAGAAAAACGAACAATATTAAAAAGCGTCCCAATCCATTTATTGTTTTATCAGAGGTTGGGAATTATGGAAATATTTGTCATTTTAAATGTTAATACATTCTGGTTCAGTCATGGAACATGAAAAATGTGGCAAACCAGTAAGCAAGCTTCCATGAAGCCAAATCAGATGTGGACATTAAATAGAATGACTTAGAATTATATTCTATAGAATGACATGCCATGTCTAAGATCCACTGTCTCCATAGTCACCATCCCATCATGTACAATGTAACAAATACATAATCTATAACCTAAGGTTACGCAAAAAAAGTGGCACATTTGTTTTCAATCTCCTTGCAATTAAGTTTCACTTCAGCAGTTCTTTGTATTAAATCCATTGTAATTAGTGAGAATAATCTGACCATAAACTCCATTCTATATTATACAATTGTTTAACAATGTATATTAAAATGTATAATCTAGATGTCATAACAAATGTTGTAGTCATGCCAATAATATTGGTTATGACACTAAAACGGCATCCCTCAAAGCATTTCCTGAGATCTGGCTGTTTCCACTGAACTTGATATAACTCAATGACAGTAGCTTTAGCATCAATTGATACATTTTGTATCAATACTAAATTACATTCCACGGCCAAAGTATACATATTTCACAACTTAATCATGACAAAAAACAAACAATTCAAGCATTACACAGCAACATAACTAGCCAGCGCTCATGTTGTAAGTGCATAGTTCAGTGACTGCATATTGAGATATTACAACGACACACAATACTGGAGGTTAGTATCGCGAGGTAGGCAGATGGTCCCTTCATCATCCAGAGCCCCGCCCACCCTGGTCCTGATTGGCTGCCCTAGGCCATGAAGCGGTAATACAGGCCGTCGTCCTGGAAGTGGTGCTCCTGTGTGATGTGCTGGAGCACCCCTCCCTGCTGCAGCCGGGCCCCATACAGCACGGCCTCCCCGCGGTCACTCGCCAAGCCCACCTGCAGCAGCCACTCAACCAGCTCACTGCCCAGGAAAGTGTCTGCCACCGTCCTCTGCCCACACCTACGGGTCACAGGAAGGGGTCCCCCACGGGCCGGTTAACCCTTGTGCTGCCTTTGGGTCATTGTGAACCATCGTCTGGTTGCGGCAACTTTAACTAATACAAGTTGTCTCAACACGACGGGTCACAATGACCCGAAGGTAGCACAATGACCCGAAGGTAGATTAAGATCCCTCCACAGCCGCCAAGGCTAACGGGAACCAAAGGAGCAGGAAAGAGAAGAAGAGATGGAAAGCGAACGTAATAGCAGTAAAGAAGAACGGAGCACGATGCGGGAGGCAAAGAAATAACCAGCCAAGCACATGCTTTAAAGAAGAACGTTTGTTTGACAACATCTGTGGGTAAGAAGGAGCAATTATATCCAAATGTGTATTAACATATCCAAATGTGTATTAACATATCCGTAGTTGTACTGGACTATGTCAGTATCTGGGGCAGTGTATGAGTATAGCAGTCAGACGTGGGAATCACATCATTGAAAGCCTAGATCAACCAATAACATGGCGCAGCCAAAGCAGCGCATGCTGGTGTACAACACGAGAGCATCATGGAAGGTTCTGGTGATGGGGATGAATCCTCACCTTTTCTTCTGGACTATGTCCTGGACACACTGTTTCTGGTGGTACTTGGTGAACTGAGAGCAGGTCATGGAGATGTCCTCGGACACATCCTCGGGCTGCGTCGCCACTTCCTGTCCTCCCCGATGCCACAGACTGGAGATCCTGAGCACCACACACACACACACACTCATTTCAGAGACACAGTAACACAGAAATGTGCTGGCGACACAGATTCTCCAAACAGCGTCTCTTACCTCTTTTTAAACGGTAGTATAATCAAATGTTTGTCGAGGCCAAAGATCCCAAAGGAAATAAAACCCTACGGGGAAAAAACACAACAAGCCACGTGTAACTTTGACTGCAAAACCAAATCCAGCAGCTTCTCCACCCACCCCATTGCATTGTGGGAGATGCACCTGCCCGTAGTTGACCACGGCACAGAAGAACTGCAGCTCCAGATAGAGCCTTCCTGGAACGCGGTTGAAGAGCCACCACAGGCAGCTGGAGAGGTTCTGGAGACGAGGAGAAGGAGAGGGGAGAAAGAGGGGGGATAAGAAGAGGGGAAAAGGAGAGAGGAGAAGTAGAGAGGAGAAGGAGAAGTAGAGAGGAGAGAAGGAGAGAGGAGAAGGAGAGGGGAGAAGGAGAGGTAGAGAGGAGAAGGAGAGAGGAGAGGAAGAGAGGAGAAGGAGAGGGGAGAAGGAGAGGTAGAGAGGAGAAGGAGAGAAGAGAGGAGAGGAGGAGAGGGGAGAAGGAGAGAGGAGAACAGAAGTTCTGTCTGATTAAAACCTACGGTAGCTTAAGCGTTAACTTCACAAGGCACGGCATTTGTTGGTGTCGTTATATGGAGCGGGCCCTCACAGGGAGGGGGGGGGGGCTCTCGGGGGGACGGAGGGACTCACAGCGAGCATGAAGACCATGAGGAGCAGGACCAGGAGAGCGTGGCGGGCCACCTGCTTATCTGCCACCTGTCTAAGCTGCTCCTCCTGGGCCAGAAGGCAATCTGTAGACTCACAGTGATTCTCACACTGACCTGCAGAGGGCGGCAGAGGACAGGAAGTGACACAGAGAGGTGAGAATCTGGACGTTTTGAGTCCAGGCCTACGAAATCAGAGACGTGCCTCTAAGCTATAAAAGAGTGCGGTCGTGGGTATATAGTCATAGGTAACTAGGGTCATCTCAGTCCGTCAGATTTCAACTGAAATTGTAAAAATAGATTTTATGAACACTTGCGGTGAGGCAGAGTAAATGATTCATGCCATGGAATGTCATGTTCCCAGTAATTGAGGGTGTTACGAGATGGTAGACATGATTACACATGGGTCAAATGAAATCAATACCCGGATAACAACTTTCATTCTACATTTGTTTCATTTCTAACATTGTACAAAACATTTTTCTCAGCTCAACGTGTATGAGCTCCAAACCAAAATGACCAAATCTCAGTCCGTTCAAACAAAGGATTGGGAGTGTCTCCATGGCGCCACACTACTGCACCTGTCAGTGCGACGGTTGTGTCATTCGCGGTAGCGCTGATAATCATATCTGGCATGGGCTGGGGTGAGACACAGTCACACATGTGGCAATCTGACGACACAAAAGAACAGTTCCGTTTTCTGGATGATAACAAGGAATAAAAAAACAGGAAGGTATAAAAGAATGGAAATTTACGGCTCTAATATTTCATCATATGACTGTGAACCCCATTGAGTCATGTCTGACATTTGACACCCACCTGGGTTGGTGAATCTCGGTAAAACTTCTGGCTCAAACTGAATCTCTGGGGGTTCCTCTTGGTTCAGATCCTCGGTGTTGATGGCCACAGGTACCCTCTCCAGCACCTGGTACTCTGCATCCCAGCTCCCCCGACTCAAACCTACCAGAGAGCCTCCAGCCAGCACGATGCTGCACACCAGAACCACCGTCGAGCAGATCATCTGACAGCATAACCACAGCAGGGGGTCAGAGGGGCGGGACAGTGCAGTCTGAATGACAGTTTAGGTGTCCGCATATTCAATGTACCCGGAATTGTGGCAAGGTGGCACTAAAACTTGGAACTTGACACGAGAGATGCAGGTGCAAACTAAAATAGCATGCAAGCCATACAAAGCAGGCTGAGCGGTTGAACATTTTCAAGCTTTAGGCTGAACAAAAGTATCTATCCTCTCTCGGCCCTCCCTCTCCAAGGCCTCTCTCGGCCCTCTCTCTCCGAGGCCTCTCACGTATCTATCCTCTCTCGGCCCTCTCTCTCCAAGGCCTCTCTCGGCCCTCTCTCTCCGAGGCCTCTCACGTATCTATCCTCTCTCGGCCCTCTCTCTCCAAGGCCTCTCTCGGCCCTCTCTCTCCGAGGCCTCTCACGTATCTATCCTCTCTCGGCCCTCTCTCTCCAAGGCCTCTCTCGGCCCTCTCTCTCCGAGGCCTCTCACGTATCTATCCTCTCTCGGCCCTCTCTCTCCAAGGCCTCTCTCGGCCCTCTCTCTCCGAGGCCTCTCACGTATCTATCCTCTCTCGGCCCTCTCTCTCTCCGAGGCCCCTCACCTGAGATCTGCCGTAGAAGAAGGCTGAGTCGATGGTGTCGGGCATCCTCTCCCCGGCCATGAGCAGCACAGCGGTCACCACAGCTGGAGCCCTGTCAGGGTCAACACAGGAGGGGGTGGCGGGAACATTCAACAACAGGCTCCCCTAGCGTCCTTTCAACAAACAAACAGATGAAGGACCAAGGCCGCCGTGTCACGGGGGACAAGGTTTGCATAGCGTTTGCATAGCGTTGTCATACGTATTCAAAGCGCATGACTCACCCCCAGCCTGCGATAAGCAGGACTCCTGGTCTCACTCTCAGATCCCTGCCTCTCTTCGTGAGCACGAGGGAAAGTGCAATCACCCCTAAAACACACAATATACTCGTCAAGTCTATGTACTACGCGGAAAAACCTGGTATAGGCTAATAGTATGCGGATGTCGAAGACACAAACACAGCATCAAAGTGTTGTAGTAGTAGTGTACCTGAGGACATACCTGGCCATACATAGGTGCTGTACAGAGACCCGTACAGAAGAATGAATGTCAACACCTGCCCAATGAAGCTGTCCTTTCTCACCACAAAGTTCCAGAGGATCATACCAATGCTAGCTAAAAACTATGTCAATGGAGGACAAAATGTTCATTGAATAAATGAATTTGATCTCTTGCATGGCTTTCTCCGTATTTGGCATCGGTCATGACTGATCAATGTTTGGGGTGCAAATAAGACCTTACTTGTGCGAGGAAAAGGTTGACTGTAAACATGTGAGGTAGTCTGTTGAATTTCTTACTCAGTAACATAACAGCTATGGTCCAAACCTGAGAGAGGAGAAGAGAAACTCAGCATGACGTGTGGTAAGGTCTCCTCCAAATGTGACTTACAGGAAATAGATGCTGCGCCTAAAATAACTCCTCGAGACCCGGAACAGAAATTAGAGACGAAACACAGTTGGTTTCTGTGGTACATCCTTTTACTGAGAATGGTTCCTCATTCTCTGAGGAGTCGTCATGTCTACAGCTTATCCACACAAGCAATTGAAACCGTTCACATTTCAGTTGTGCCGATAAGGAACAGACAATGAGACTGCTTCATAGGAGGCAGAGTCTTGGGTTGTCCAAGACATAAACATCTATTGACATTTAACTTCCCTTTGTTTTCGTTTTCGTTGATTTGGTTAGACAAATAATGACTGAGAATTGTCCAGACATGAACACCGAACCGTTTCACAAGACAAAGAATAATAAGAAACCACTAGTGCCTTAGTCACAGGTTATCATTTAATAAGATTTAAGGCTATTTCTGTAAAGACAGGATATCCTGCATAGACCCAGCTCTGAAAGAGATTACAGTTAATGACAGAAGCTCTGATTCACTCACCAGGGCCACTAAGCTGACAATGCTGATGTTGAAGCTGACACTCTGCAGTGAGTCCATCAGAGGCTTGGGATCCATGGAGGGGATCGCCAGCAGCCAGGCCGACACGTACATGATCGGAGCCGAGAGGAACGTGCTTAGCACCATCCCGGAGGTAACCTATCGGGTGGGAAAACAACAGAAGATGGTGTTGTTGCTGATGTGATGACACGGGTGGCTCTGTGTTGATACTGTGGGCCTACCAGGAGACAGGGGCCTGTGGGCCAGGAGACAGGGGCCCGTGGGCCAGGAGCCCGTGGGCCAGGAGCCCGTGGGCCAGGAGACAGGGGCCCGTGGGCCAGGAGACAGGGGCCCGTGGGCCAGGAGACAGGGGCCTGTGGGCCAGGAGACAGGGGCCTCACCACATCCAGCTCCATGCCGTAGTGAGCGGCGTAGATGGCCACGCTGGGGGCGGTGGGGAACACTCCGTACAGGAAGGCGTAGTTGGACAGGCTGGAGCGGTTGAGGGAGCTGGTGGGGCCTGTGTCCAACAGCTCCACCAGCTCCCTGCAGATCAACGGCATCAGCAACCTACAGCAGAGAAAGGGAGTTTTACCTCAGTGAGCATTTACGTGTTCTACCGTGAGAAAACAGTGCTATCATTCGATTGATACTGTACCTCTCTAATACAAATGTACGGCAACTTTTACATTTTTTTAACACGTTTACAAAAATGAATGTCTAATGAATGTTTAAATAATTTTAAAAAGCTGTAAGGGGATATAGACTGCTGCATTCCTGGGAATATTTCCAGTACAGAACTAACTCTTCCCTAACTCCCTTGGTGCCTTTGTAACAGGATTGAGTCACCCTTCACACACTGCGGGAACAAAAACATGCTGTTGGCACTGTTCCCTCAGGCTGAGACCTGCATAGTAATACCTTTGCTGGGAACTTGTGAAAGCCTACAATTAACAGCAGCTTTGTAACACAGACAACATGTTATCACTGTATGTTCACAACACAAGCTGTGAGGCTTCCCAGCGTAGGCTGAAGACTAACATACAACCGCAACACAGACTATTAAATATTGAACGAGGGGATGGTTCCGGAATCTAGATTAGTAACTTCTGGAGTGAGGGAAGGTGTGTTTTTAACAATGCTAGATGGGAAACTAGATTGACTCACAGCTTTGCAGTGATGAGCAGAATCAGAGCCACAACTGTGGACCGGGTCATCTTCCCTAGCTGGCCCACCATGGAGAGGCCCAGGTAGAAGAGGGCAGCGCCCCCGAAAGAGTTGGCCAGGCCGTCCACAAACTCCTCCATGAAGGCAGGAATCCTTTGGCACAGGGCGAAGTGGGCCACGAGGCCGACGGCCACCATGAACACGATGGGGTTCTTCAGAACCTGTAGGAGGACCACCCCCACGACCCGGAGCTTGGTCTGCTGCTGGGCTCTCTGCTCGCGCCACTTCTGGACCTCACAAAAGGCAAAGCCGACGGGGTTCAGAAGCACGAGGGACACGGGGGCCACCAGGTAGATGTACTGGAGGTACTCTGGGTAGGTATTCCCGTACAACGCCTCCACTGTTGAAAGAGGATAGGGGTAGGTTATTTTTATTTTGTTTTTTTAGAACAGGTCCAGAGCACATTGTTCACTGTGGGCACACCTGTTCCACTTAGATTTAGCAGACGCTCTTATCCAGAGCGACTTACAGTAAGTACAGACCCCGAGGCAAGTAGGGTGAAGTGCCTTGCCCAAGGACACAACGTCATTTGGCACGGCCGGGAATCGAACAGGCGACCTTCTGATTACTAGCCCGATTACCTAACCACTCAGCCGTCTGACTTGCTTTGACACGTTTCACTTAGTTCTTGTTCGAACTTCTCAAGAAAAATAACTGCCTCTTCACATGCCTTTAGCGCTTTTGAACGAACTACTCGACAGGTAACATGTGACTTATGTTTCAAGATGGAGACACACAACTGTACACTTTCATTGCCAAACAGACAGTATGACACTTACCGATAGGGTATCCCAAAGCAAAGTCATTGCTTTGGGTAGCAAATATGGAGAAGAGACCCGCTTTGCTAAAACGACTGTCAGGACTGGCAACAAGCAAGGTGAGCAAACACACAATGAAGAACACAGACACTTTGGCGATGAGGATGCTCCAGAGAAAGGGCCAGATCACATTACCAAAGTCCAACAGGACCATGTTCTTGAACAGCAATGCTGGTAAGGCAAACTTGGACACAAAGTTCCCTAATCCCTTGGCTTGTGTGGAGGTGATGATGTTTGTTCTTCCAGCAATGTATCCACACAATATAATCCCAAAACACTCCAGGAGGGCTGGGAAAAGTTTGTCGATCGACATCGAAGTTGGAGGTGTTGGAGATGGGGGGCTCGCCCCCCCCCCAAAGGACAGGTTTGCCTGGTGACTGGTGTCGGGGTAATCCATTGAGGCCATCTCAACAAGCTGCTCACATCACTGTCAAGGCTGTTTGCAGATGGCACATCCAGGAGCTGAAGAGAAGTAACAGGGATCTGTCAATACAGTTACAACTCGGTCATTTGTGGAGTTAACGCAGTTATGCAGTTTGGAGTTATGCAGTTTGAAGACGCAAAAAGTGAAACACGTACGACAGTTTGTTAGTCGAGTTAGTTGATAGTCTGTTTGTTATCTAGACAGAAACTTGACGTGTTCTCGCGGTGTGTTCTCAGACGCTTTGGTATATTTCTCGAATTATCTTTAACATTTGCAAAACAGTACGTACATTTCTCAAAACAATTTGTACAAACTGCGACACACGGCTGTCCTCAAAAAGCAAAGCACAGTGACTTGCTCAAAGTCCTAAGTTCAAGGTATTCCATAAGCAGTTTCTGATATAAACGTTGGCTATGGTTTTGATTACACTGATTGACAATGACCAGGGTTGCATTTTCTCTGTTTGGCTTATCAATTTAAACAAACGAACACAATAGCCTACTTAAGTGTGTAGGCTGTGTGGGAGACTGATTGCAAGAGATTGGACAAAATTCACATTGACGCTTTCACCGTTTGTACTGTAAATTGTTAAAAGACATGACTGTTGTACAGCAATGCATAGCACGAAGGAGACAAAAATTCGAACTTTGTAGAAATGTAAAGATGGGAAATACCCCTTGAGCAATTCTGTACACAGTGAGTGCCGGGAGAATTACAATTACGACAACTGGTTCAACCAATTTGCATGTCATGATTCGTGCAATTAACTAGGTAATGCCTAGATGTTTTGGGGGTAAGACTAGTTTCCAGTTTAATGCACTTTGATCAACATGAGATAGGGCCTAAGCAATTTATAATGTACGAAAGAGCAGACGACATCATAACTTGCATGAATGCATCGAGGCATTTGTCTATTTTTTTAACCATTGTGCTGCCTTCGGGTCACAATGATCCGAAGGTTCACAACGACCCATCGTTGTGTTGCGACAACTTTACCCAATACGAAAACAAATTAAAATTATTTTATTTTAACCTTCGCGATGTGGGGGATCTGAGACAGGCCGACGGTTAAAAGAAAATGGTACACTTTATTTTTGTATGAGGTAAAGTTGTCCCAACACGACGGTGGGTCACAATGACCCGAGGATAACACAAGGGACTGACTAGGTGATGTGGAGGTGATCTGAGAAATGTAGCTAAGCGACTGAGAGAAAGTGCATGTAGCGTCAGCTCCACCGTGGCACCAAGCTACTGATACCGTTTCCCATTGGGCTTACTAGTTAGCTAACAATGTATAGTAGTTTTAACGAAGGTTAGGCAAGGTAAAATAAAACCAATATGTTATTTAAATACAAAGAGTAGCCAACCATGTTTACGAGCTAGTAAAGCTTAGCATTACCAGCTGCCGGGGGCTATTTATAACAAACAATCAGAAAGGCACATGGCCTTCTGGCTTGACAATGTTATCAAGCTCTTGACTTGAAAAATATACATTCCTATCAAAGCAAAGGAAAACGAGAAAAGACGAAGCTGTTCAAGGACTTACCAAAACTTATGTCCATGTCGGGCGCCCAAGCTGCCCGGTGCGGTGTGTTATCGTTAGTTGTTTAAGCATTGACAGCAAGGACTCAACCAATCCGCAGCATAGGGGAGGGAGGGAACAGTTGCGCAAGGTGCACAAGGGACTCTCATGGATATACGCAGTGTTGTGGTGCGGATTCAAGAACGCATCGTTGCGTAGTGCACATTAATTTACATAGTCACGAGAGGATGGGTCACTGCGCTCTTTATCAGCTCTTGTATCTGTGGCAAAGTAAGAGCGACTGACAGAGATCGTTTGCATTGCATTAAATAACAAATAAATAGTGCTCTCCAGTCTCACGTGTTCGCCGTACGACTTCAACCGTATGATTGACCATGTCTCGCAAGACCTTGTATTTGTAACACTGACAAGGTATAACTTGTCCGGTACACGATTAATGGACAGGGAAGGGAAGTGTCTCGAGGTGTAGGCTACACAGTTACAGTAAATAACATGCCACCTTCAAGGAAACATCAGAAACATCGCCAGCACCCCACGTTCCCGTTTCCCTGAATCTTTTTACGCAAAACCTTAATTTATAAAACTTGAGAGCCCTGTTTTTATTTACGCATTGATACGTTGCGAAAATGTTCCGTTTTGCTCAACCACATTGTTACTTCCCATCATGCTTTGCGCGCGTATGCAGACTTCCGTGGAGAGGAACATTACGAGTATCAACAAATTTTTAGATGCCCTGCTGACGCGGGGCCTCCTCAACTGTAAACGACATGACATGGAGGTGCAGATAAATACCACGTGGAATGATTTTCTTGTGGTAGAACTTGAGAGCCCCGTTTTGAGTTAAGCAGTGATACGTTGCCAAAATGTTCCGTTTACTTCCCATCATGCTTTGCGCGTGTACGCAGACCAAAGACAAAGTCATCTTACTGGACATACTGACATATATATGTTGCGCGTCTGTCGCTTTACAGTAAACCACGTTTGTGAGTGGCTAGGCTACTTACTGCTGAGCTGGCGTGGGTGTCCTGAAAACACCACCATATCTAACCGTCGACTGAACTGTCATGGCCGAGAAGGGGTCCCCAGCGGCTTTCCTCCAGTCGGTAGTACACTCCGGTTTCTCTTCATTACGAACAAGCCTTTCGCCTTTTACTAAAGACTTCCGTGGAGAGGAACATTACGAGTATCAACCTATTTTTAGATGCCCTGCTGACGCGGGGCCTCCTCAACTGTAAACGACATGACATGGAGGTGCGGATAAATACCACGCGGAATGATTTTCTTGTGGTAGAACTTGAGAGCCCCGTTTTGAGTTAAGCAGTGAAACGTTGCCAAAATGTTCCGTTTACTTCCCATCATGCTTTGCGCGCGTACGCAGACCAAAGACAAAGTCATCTTGCTGGACATACTGACATATATATGTTGCGCGTCTGTCGCTTTACAGTAAACCACGTTTGTGAGTGGCTAGGCTACTTACTGCTGAGCTGGCGTGGGTGTCCTGAAAACACCACCATATCTAACCCTCGACTGAACTGTCATGGCCGAGAATGGGTCCCCAGCGGCTTTCCTCCAGTCGGTAGTACAGTACGGTTTCTCTTCATTACGAACAAGCCTTTCGCCTTTTACTAAAGACTTCCGTGGAGAGGAACATTACGAGTATCAACCAATTTTTAGATGCCCTGCTGACGCGGGGCCTCCTCAACTGTAAACGACATGACATGGAGGTGCAGATAAATACCACGTGTAATGATTATCTCGTGGTAGAACTTGAGAGCCCCGTTTTGAGTTAAGCAGTGATAGGTTGCCAAAATTTTCCGTTTACTTCCCATCATGCTTTGCGCGCGTACGCAGACCAAAGACAAAGTCATCTTACTGGACATACTGACATATATATGTTGCGCGTCTGTCGCTTTACAGTAAACCACGTTTGTGAGTGGCTAGGCTACTTACTGCTGAGCTGGCGTGGGTGTCCTGAAAACACCACCATATCTAACCCTCGACTGAACTGTCATGGCCGAGAAGGGGTCCCCAGCGGCTTTCCTCCAGTCGGTAGTACACTCCGGTTTCTCTTCATTACGAACAAGCCTTTCGCCTTTTACTAAAGACTTCCGTGGAGAGGAACATTACGAGTATCAACCAATTTTTAGATGCCCTGCTGACGCGGGGCCTCCTCAACTGTAAACGACATGACATGGAGGTGCGGATAAATACCACGCGGAATGATAATCTCGTGGCTATCTCGTGGTAGAACTTGAGAGCCCCGTTTTGAGTTAAGCAGTGATACGTTGCCAAAATGTTCCGTTTACTTCCCATCATGCTTTGCGCGCGTACGCAGACCAAAGACAAAGTCATCTTGCTGGACATACTGACATATATATGTTGCGCGTCTGTCGCTTTACAGTAAACCACGTTTGTGAGTGGCTAGGCTACTTACTGCTGAGCTGGCGTGGGTGTCCTGAAAACACCACCATATCTAACCCTCGACTGAACTGTCATGGCCGAGAAGGGGTGCCCAGCGGCTTTCCTCCAGTCGGTAGTACACTCCGGTTTCTCTTCATTACGAACAAGCCTTTCGCCTTTTACTAAAGACTTCCGTGGAGAGGAACATTACGAGTATCAACCAATTTTTAGATGCCCTGCTGATGCGGGGCCTCCTCAACTGTAAACGACATGACATGGAGGTGCAGATAAATACCACGTGGAATGATTTTCTTGTGGTAGAACTTGAGAGCCCCGTTTTGAGTTAAGCAGTGATACGTTGCCAAAATGTTCCGTTTACTTCCCATCATGCTTTGCGCGCGTACGCAGACCAAAGACAAAGTCATCTTGCTGGACATACTGACATATATATGTTGCGCGTCTGTCGCTTTACAGTAAACCACGTTTGTGAGTGGCTAGGCTACTTACTGCTGAGCTGGCGTGGGTGTCCTGAAAACACCACCATATCTAACCCTCGACTGAACTGTCATGGCCGAGAAGGGGTCCCCAGCGGCTTTCCTCCAGTCGGTAGTACACTCCGGTTTCTCTTCATTACGAACAAGCCTTTCGCCTTTTACTAAAGACTTCCGTGGAGAGGAACATTACGAGTATCAACAAATTTTAAGATGCCCTGCTGACGCGGGGCCTCCTCAACTGTAAACGACATGACATGGAGGTGCAGATAAATACCACGTGGAATGATTTTCTTGTGGTAGAACTTGAGAGCCCCGTTTTGAGTTAAGCAGTGATACGTTGCCAAAATGTTCCGTTTACTTCCCATAATGCTTTGCGCGTGTACGCAGACCAAAGACAAAGTCATCTTACTGGACATACTGACATATATATGTTGCGCGTCTGTCGCTTTACAGTAAACCACGTTTGTGAGTGGCTAGGCTACTTACTGCTGAGCTGGCGTGGGTGTCCTGAAAACACCACCATATCTAACCCTCGACTGAACTGTCATGGCCGAGAATGGGTCCCCAGCGGCTTTCCTCCAGTCGGTAGTATACTCCGGTTTCTCTTCATTACGAACAAGCCTTTCGCCTTTTACTAAAGACTTCCGTGGAGAGGAACATTACGAGTATCAACCAATTTTTAGATGCCCTGCTGACGCGGGGCCTCCTCAACTGTAAACGACATGACTTGGAGGTGCGGATAAATACCACGCGGAATGATAATCTCGTGGCTATCTCGTGGTAGAACTTGAGAGCCCCGTTTTGAGTTAAGCAGTGATAGGTTGCCAAAATGTTCCGTTTACTTCCCATAATGCTTTGCGCGTGTACGCAGACCAAAGACAAAGTCATCTTACTGGACATACTGACATATATATGTTGCGCGTCTGTCGCTTTACAGTAAACCACGTTTGTGAGTGGCTAGGCTACTTACTGCTGAGCTGGCGTGGGTGTCCTGAAAACACCACCATATCTAACCCTCGACTGAACTGTCATGGCCGAGAATGGGTCCCCAGCGGCTTTCCTCCAGTCGGTAGTACACTCCGGTTTCTCTTCATTACGAACAAGCCTTTCGCCTTTTACTAAAGACTTCCGTGGAGAGGAACATTACGAGTATCAACCAATTTTTAGATGCCCTGCTGACGCGGGGCCTCCTCAACTGTAAACGACATGACTTGGAGGTGCGGATAAATACCACGCGGAATGATAATCTCGTGGCTATCTCGTGGTAGAACTAGAGAGACCCTTTGAGTTAAGCAGTGATACATTGCCAGAGCTGGCGTGGGTGTCCTGAAAACACCACCATATCTAACCCTCGACTGAACTGTCATGGCCGAGAAGGGGTCCCCAGCGGCTTTCCTCCAGTCGGTAGTACACTCCGGTTTCTCTTCATTACGAACAAGCCTTTCGCCTTTTACTAAAGACTTCCGTGGAGAGGAACATTACGAGTATCAACCAATTTTTAGATGCCCTGCTGACGCGGGGCCTCCTCAACTGTAAACGACATGACATGGAGGTGCGGATAAATACCACGCGGAATGATAATCTCGTGGCTATCTCGTGGTAGAACTTGAGAGCCCCGTTTTGAGTTAAGCAGTGATAGGTTGCCAAAATTTTCCGTTTACTTCCCATCATGCTTTGCGCGCGTACGCAGACCAAAGACAAAGTCATCTTACTGGACATACTGACATATATATGTTGCGCGTCTGTCGCTTTACAGTAAACCACGTTTGTGAGTGGCTAGGCTACTTACTGCTGAGCTGGCGTGGGTGTCCTGAAAACACCACCATATCTAACCCTCGACTGAACTGTCATGGCCGAGAAGGGGCCCCCAGCGGCTTTCCTCCAGTCGGTAGTACACTCCGGTTTCTCTTCATTACGAACAAGCCTTTCGCCTTTTACTAAAGACTTCCGTGGAGAGGAACATTACGAGTATCAACCAATTTTTAGATGCCCTGCTGATGCGGGGCCTCCTCAACTGTAAACGACATGACATGGAGGTGCGGATAAATACCACGCGGAATGATAATCTTGTGGCTATCTCGTGGTAGAACTTGAGAGCCCCGTTTTGAGTTAAGCAGTGATACGTTGCCAAAATGTTCCGTTTACTTCCCATCATGCTTTGCGCGCGTACGCAGACCAAAGACAAAGTCATCTTGCTGGACATACTGACATATATATGTTGCGCGTCTGTCGCTTTACAGTAAACCACGTTTGTGAGTGGCTAGGCTACTTACTGCTGAGCTGGCGTGGGTGTCCTGAAAACACCACCATATCTAACCCTCGACTGAACTGTCATGGCCGAGAAGGGGTGCCCAGCGGCTTTCCTCCAGTCGGTAGTACACTCCGGTTTCTCTTCATTACGAACAAGCCTTTCGCCTTTTACTAAAGACTTCCGTGGAGAGGAACATTACGAGTATCAACAAATTTTTAGATGCCCTGCTGACGCGGGGCCTCCTCAACTGTAAACGACATGACATGGAGGTGCAGATAAATACCACGTGGAATGATTTTCTTGTGGTAGAACTTGAGAGCCCCGTTTTGAGTTAAGCAGTGATACGTTGCCAAAATGTTCCGTTTACTTCCCATCATGCTTTGCGCGTGTACGCAGACCAAAGACAAAGTCATCTTACTGGACATACTGACATATATATGTTGCGCGTCTGTCGCTTTACAGTAAACCACGTTTGTGAGTGGCTAGGCTACTTACTGCTGAGCTGGCGTGGGTGTCCTGAAAACACCACCATATCTAACCCTCGACTGAACTGTCATGGCCGAGAATGGGTCCCCAGCGGCTTTCCTCTAGTCGGTAGTACACTCCGGTTTCTCTTCATTACGAACAAGCCTTTCGCCTTTTACTAAAGACTTCCGTGGAGAGGAACATTACGAGTATCAACAAATTTTTAGATGCCCTGCTGACGCGGGGCCTCCTCAACTGTAAACGACATGACTTGGAGGTGCGGATATATACCACGCGGAATGATAATCTCGTGGCTATCTCGTGGTAGAACTTGAGAGCCCCGTTTTGAGTTAAGCAGTGATAGGTTGCCAAAATGTTCCGTTTACTTCCCATCATGCTTTGCGCGCGTACGCAGACCAAAGACAAAGTCATCTTACTGGACATACTGACATATATATGTTGCGCGTCTGTCGCTTTACAGTAAACCACGTTTGTGAGTGGCTAGGCTACTTACTGCTGAGCTGGCGTGGGTGTCCTGAAAACACCACCATATCTAACCCTCGACTGAACTGTCATGGCCGAGAATGGGTCCCCAGCGGCTTTCCTCCAGTCGGTAGTACACTCCGGTTTCTCTTCATTACGAACAAGCCTTTCGCCTTTTACTAAAGACTTCCGTGGAGAGGAACATTACGAGTATCAACAAATTTTTAGATGCCCTGCTGACGCGGGGCCTCCTCAACTGTAAACGACATGACTTGGAGGTGCGGATAAATACCACGCGGAATGATAATCTCGTGGCTATCTCGTGGTAGAACTTGAGAGCCCCGTTTTGAGTTAAGCAGTGATACGTTGCCAAAATGTTCCGTTTACTTCCCATCATGCTTTGCGCGTGTACGCAGACCAAAGACAAAGTCATCTTACTGGACATACTGACATATATATGTTGCGCGTCTGTCGCTTTACAGTAAACCACGTTTGTGAGTGGCTAGGCTACTTACTGCTGAGCTGGCGTGGGTGTCCTGAAAACACCACCATATCTAACCCTCGACTGAACTGTCATGGCCGAGAATGGGTCCCCAGCGGCTTTCCTCCAGTTGGTAGTACACTCCGGTTTCTCTTCATTACGAACAAGCCTTTCGCCTTTTACTAAAGACTTCCGTGGAGAGGAACATTACGAGTATCAACCAATTTTTAGATGCCCTGCTGACGCGGGGCCTCCTCAATTGTAAACGACATGACATGGAGGTGCGGATAAATACCACGCGGAATGATAATCTCGTGGCTATCTCGTGGTAGAACTTGAGAGCCCCGTTTTGAGTTAAGCAGTGATAGGTTGCCAAAATGTTCCGTTTACTTCCCATCATGCTTTGCGCGTGTACGCAGACCAAAGACAAAGTCATCTTGCTGGACGTACTGACATATATATGTTGCGCGTCTGTCGCTTTACAGTAAACCACGTTTGTGAGTGGCTAGGCTACTTACTGCTGAGCTGGCGTGGGTGTCCTGAAAACACCACCATATCTAACCCTCGACTGAACTGTCATGGCCGAGAAGGGGTGCCCAGCGGCTTTCCTCCAGTCGGTAGTACACTCCGGTTTCTCTTCATTACGAACAAGCCTTTCGCCTTTTACTAAAGACTTCCGTGGAGAGGAACATTACGAGTATCAACCAATTTTTAGATGCCCTGCTGATGCGGGGCCTCCTCAACTGTAAACGACATGACATGGAGGTGCAGATAAATACCACGTGGAATGATTTTCTTGTGGTAGAACTTGAGAGCCCCGTTTTGAGTTAAGCAGTGATACGTTGCCAAAATGTTCCGTTTACTTCCCATCATGCTTTGCGCGCGTACGCAGACCAAAGACAAAGTCATCTTGCTGGACATACTGACATATATATGTTGCGCGTCTGTCGCTTTACAGTAAACCACGTTTGTGAGTGGCTAGGCTACTTACTGCTGAGCTGGCGTGGGTGTCCTGAAAACACCACCATATCTAACCCTCGACTGAACTGTCATGGCCGAGAAGGGGTCCCCAGCGGCTTTCCTCCAGTCGGTAGTACACTCCGGTTTCTCTTCATTACGAACAAGCCTTTCGCCTTTTACTAAAGACTTCCGTGGAGAGGAACATTACGAGTATCAACAAATTTTAAGATGCCCTGCTGACGCGGGGCCTCCTCAACTGTAAACGACATGACATGGAGGTGCAGATAAATACCACGTGGAATGATTTTCTTGTGGTAGAACTTGAGAGCCCCGTTTTGAGTTAAGCAGTGATACGTTGCCAAAATGTTCCGTTTACTTCCCATAATGCTTTGCGCGTGTACGCAGACCAAAGACAAAGTCATCTTACTGGACATACTGACATATATATGTTGCGCGTCTGTCGCTTTACAGTAAACCACGTTTGTGAGTGGCTAGGCTACTTACTGCTGAGCTGGCGTGGGTGTCCTGAAAACACCACCATATCTAACCCTCGACTGAACTGTCATGGCCGAGAAGGGGTCCCCAGCGGCTTTCCTCCAGTCGGTAGTACACTCCGGTTTCTCTTCATTACGAACAAGCCTTTCGCCTTTTACTAAAGACTTCCGTGGAGAGGAACATTACGAGTATCAACCAATTTTTAGATGCCCTGCTGACGCGGGGCCTCCTCAACTGTAAACGACATGACTTGGAGGTGCGGATAAATACCACGCGGAATGATAATCTCGTGGCTATCTCGTGGTAGAACTAGAGAGACCCTTTGAGTTAAGCAGTGATACATTGCCAGAGCTGGCGTGGGTGTCCTGAAAACACCACCATATCTAACCCTCGACTGAACTGTCATGGCCGAGAATGGGTCCCCAGCGGCTTTCCTCCAGTCGGTAGTACAGTACGGTTTCTCTTCATTACGAACAAGCCTTTCGCCTTTTACTAAAGACTTCCGTGGAGAGGAACATTACGAGTATCAACCAATTTTTAGATGCCCTGCTGATGCGGGGCCTCCTCAACTGTAAACGACATGACATGGAGGTGCGGATAAATACCACGCGGAATGATGATCTCGTGGCTATCTCGTGGTAGAACTTGAGAGCCCCGTTTTGAGTTAAGCAGTGATACGTTGCCAAAATGTTCCGTTTACTTCCCATCATGCTTTGCGCGCGTACGCAGACCAAAGACAAAGTCATCTTGCTGGACATACTGACATATATATGTTGCGCGTCTGTCGCTTTACAGTAAACCACGTTTGTGAGTGGCTAGGCTACTTACTGCTGAGCTGGCGTGGGTGTCCTGAAAACACCACCATATCTAACCCTCGACTGAACTGTCATGGCCGAGAAGGGGTCCCCAGCGGCTTTCCTCCAGTCGGTAGTACACTCCGGTTTCTCTTCATTACGAACAAGCCTTTCGCCTTTTACTAAAGACTTCCGTGGAGAGGAACATTACAGAGTATCAACCAATTTTTAGATGCCCTGCTGACGCGGGGCCTCCTCAACTGTAAACGACATGACATGGAGGTGCAGATAAATACCACGTGTAATGATTATCTCGTGGTAGAACTTGAGAGCCCCGTTTTGAGTTAAGCAGTGATAGGTTGCCAAAATTTTCCGTTTACTTCCCATCATGCTTTGCGCGCGTACGCAGACCAAAGACAAAGTCATCTTACTGGACATACTGACATATATATGTTGCGCGTCTGTCGCTTTACAGTAAACCATGTTTGTGAGTGGCTAGGCTACTTACTGCTGAGCTGGCGTGGGTGTCCTGAAAACACCACCATATCTAACCCTCGACTGAACTGTCATGGCCGAGAAGGGGTCCCCAGCGGCTTTCCTCCAGTCGGTAGTACACTCCGGTTTCTCTTCATTACGAACAAGCCTTTCGCCTTTTACTAAAGACTTCCGTGGAGAGGAACATTACGAGTATCAACCAATTTTTAGATGCCCTGCTGACGCGGGGCCTCCTCAACTGTAAACGACATGACATGGAGGTGCGGATAAATACCACGCGGAATGATAATCTCGTGGCTATCTCGTGGTAGAACTAGAGAGACCCTTTGAGTTAAGCAGTGATACATTGCCAGAGCTGGCGTGGGTGTCCTGAAAACACCACCATATCTAACCCTCGACTGAACTGTCATGGCCGAGAATGGGTCCCCAGCGGCTTTCCTCCAGTCGGTAGTACAGTACGGTTTCTCTTCATTACGAACAAGCCTTTCGCCTTTTACTAAAGACTTCCGTGGAGAGGAACATTACGAGTATCAACCAATTTTTAGATGCCCTGCTGACGCGGGGCCTCCTCAACTGTAAACGACATGACATGGAGGTGCGGATAAATACCACGCGGAATGATAATCTCGTGGCTATCTCGTGGTAGAACTTGAGAGCCCCGTTTTGAGTTAAGCAGTGATACGTTGCCAAAATGGTCCGTTTACTTCCCATCATGCTTTGCGCGCGTACGCAGACCAAAGACAAAGTCATCTTGCTGGACATACTGACATATATATGTTGCGCGTCTGTCGCTTTACAGTAAACCACGTTTGTGAGTGGCTAGGCTACTTACTGCTGAGCTGGCGTGGGTGTCCTGAAAACACCACCATATCTAACCCTCGACTGAACTGTCATGGCCGAGAAGGGGTCCCCAGCGGCTTTCCTCCAGTCGGTAGTACACTCCGGTTTCTCTTCATTACGAACAAGCCTTTCGCCTTTTACTAAAGACTTCCGTGGAGAGGAACATTACGAGTATCAACCAATTTTTAGATGCCCTGCTGACGCGGGGCCTCCTCAACTGTAAACGACATGACATGGAGGTGCAGATAAATACCACGTGTAATGATTATCTCGTGGTAGAACTTGAGAGCCCCGTTTTGAGTTAAGCAGTGATAGGTTGCCAAAATGTTCCGTTTACTTCCCATCATGCTTTGCGCGCGTACGCAGACCAAAGACAAAGTCATCTTACTGGACATACTGACATATATATGTTGCGCGTCTGTCGCTTTACAGTAAACCACGTTTGTGAGTGGCTAGGCTACTTACTGCTGAGCTGGCGTGGGTGTCCTGAAAACACCACCATATCTAACCCTCGACTGAACTGTCATGGCCGAGAATGGGTCCCCAGCGGCTTTCCTCCAGTCGGTAGTACACTCCGGTTTCTCTTCATTACGAACAAGCCTTTCGCCTTTTACTAAAGACTTCCGTGGAGAGGAACATTACGAGTATCAACAAATTTTTAGATGCCCTGCTGACGCGGGGCCTCCTCAACTGTAAACGACATGACATGGAGGTGCGGATAAATACCACGTGGAATGATAATCTCGTGGCTATCTCGTGGTAGAACTTGAGAGCCCCGTTTTGAGTTAAGCAGTGATAGGTTGCCAAAATGTTCCGTTTACTTCCCATCATGCTTTGCGCGTGTACGCAGACCAAAGACAAAGTCATCTTGCTGGACATACTGACATATATATGTTGCGCGTCTGTCGCTTTACAGTAAACCACGTTTGTGAGTGGCTAGGCTACTTACTGCTGAGCTGGCGTGGGTGTCCTGAAAACACCACCATATCTAACCCTCGACTGAACTGTCATGGCCGAGAATGGGTCCCCAGCGGCTTTCCTCCAGTCGGTAGTACACTCCGGTTTCTCTTCATTACGAACAAGCCTTTCGCCTTTTACTAAAGACTTCCGTGGAGAGGAACATTACGAGTATCAACAAATTTTTAGATGCCCTGCTGACGCGGGGCCTCCTCAACTGTAAACGACATGACTTGGAGGTGCGGATAAATACCACACGGAATGATAATCTCGTGGCTATCTCGTGGTAGAACTTGAGAGCCCCGTTTTGAGTTAAGCAGTGATACGTTGCCAAAATGTTCCGTTTACTTCCCATCATGCTTTGCGCGCGTACGCAGACCAAAGACAAAGTCATCTTGCTGGACATACTGACATATATATGTTGCGCGTCTGTCGCTTTACAGTAAACCACGTTTGTGAGTGGCTAGGCTACTTACTGCTGAGCTGGCGTGGGTGTCCTGAAAACACCACCATATCTAACCCTCGACTGAACTGTCATGGCCGAGAAGGGGTCCCCAGCGGCTTTCCTCCAGTCGGTAGTACACTCCGGTTTCTCTTCATTACGAACAAGCCTTTCGCCTTTTACTAAAGACTTCCGTGGAGAGGAACATTACGAGTATCAACAAATTTTTAGATGCCCTGCTGACGCGGGGCCTCCTCAACTGTAAACGACATGACATGGAGGTGCAGATAAATACCACGTGGAATGATTTTCTTGTGGTAGAACTTGAGAGCCCCGTTTTGAGTTAAGCAGTGATACGTTGCCAAAATGTTCCGTTTACTTCCCATAATGCTTTGCGCGTGTACGCAGACCAAAGACAAAGTCATCTTACTGGACATACTGACATATATATGTTGCGCGTCTGTCGCTTTACAGTAAACCACGTTTGTGAGTGGCTAGGCTACTTACTGCTGAGCTGGCGTGGGTGTCCTGAAAACACCACCATATCTAACCCTCGACTGAACTGTCATGGCCGAGAATCGGTCCCCAGCGGCTTTCCTCCAGTCGGTAGTACACTCCGGTTTCTCTTCATTACGAACAAGCCTTTCGCCTTTTACTAAAGACTTCCGTGGAGAGGAACATTACGAGTATCAACCAATTTTTAGATGCCCTGCTGACGCGGGGCCTCCTCAACTGTAAACGACATGACTTGGAGGTGCGGATAAATACCACGCGGAATGATAATCTCGTGGCTATCTCGTGGTAGAACTAGAGAGACCCTTTGAGTTAAGCAGTGATACATTGCCAGAGCTGGCGTGGGTGTCCTGAAAACACCACCATATCTAACCCTCGACTGAACTGTCATGGCCGAGAATGGGTCCCCAGCGGCTTTCCTCCAGTCGGTAGTACAGTACGGTTTCTCTTCATTACGAACAAGCCTTTCGCCTTTTACTAAAGACTTCCGTGGAGAGGAACATTACGAGTATCAACCAATTTTTAGATGCCCTGCTGATGCGGGGCCTCCTCAACTGTAAACGACATGACATGGAGGTGCGGATAAATACCACGCGGAATGATAATCTCGTGGCTATCTCGTGGTAGAACTTGAGAGCCCCGTTTTGAGTTAAGCAGTGATACGTTGCCAAAATGTTCCGTTTACTTCCCATCATGCTTTGCGCGCGTACGCAGACCAAAGACAAAGTCATCTTGCTGGACATACTGACATATATATGTTGCGCGTCTGTCGCTTTACAGTAAACCACGTTTGTGAGTGGCTAGGCTACTTACTGCTGAGCTGGCGTGGGTGTCCTGAAAACACCACCGTATCTAACCCTCGACTGAACTGTCATGGCCGAGAATGGGTCCCCAGCGGCTTTCCTCCAGTCGGTAGTACACTCCGGTTTCTCTTCATTACGAACAAGCCTTTCGCCTTTTACTAAAGACTTCAGTGGAGAGGAACATTACGAGTATCAACCAATTTTTAGATGCCCTGCTGACGTGGGGCCTCCTCAACTGTAA